>NW_025534080.1:200000-220000 GCF_020615455.1 Coregonus clupeaformis
ACACACTGGTACAACCTAATACACACACACTGGTATGGACCTAATACACACACACTGGTACAACCTAATACACACACACACACACACACACTAACACAATTTATTTTTCACTAGTTGATTCATGTCACCACAATACAATCTTTAAAGTAACCACAACGTTAGTTGAATGTTTTGAGTTACGTTGTTTTGAACGTTTTTTTTTTCTCATAACGTTGCCGTGTGGTTTTCCCGTGCGGCCAGAACGGGTTCACTCCGCTGCACATCGCCTGCAAGAAGAACAGAGTGAAGGTGATGGAGCTGCTGGTGAAATACGGAGCCTCCATCCAGGCCGTCACGGAGTCTGGTCTGACCCCTATCCATGTATCAGCCTTCATGGGTCACCTCAACATGGTGCTGATGCTGCTGCAGAGCGGAGCCTCGCCTGACGTCTGCAACATCGTGAGGACGAGATCAAATCAAATCAAAATTCTAGTGGTCACGTACACACGTTTAGCAGATGTTATTGCGGCTGTAGCGAAATCGCTTGTGTTCCTAGATCCAACGGTGCAGTAATATCTAACAATACACAACATATACACACGAATCTAAAGGTAGAAGAATAGAATTAAGAAATATATAAATATTAGGATGAGCAATCTCTGAGTGGCATTGACTAAAATACAGTAGAATACAGTACATACATATGAAATGAGTAAAGCAGTATGTAAACATTATTAAAGTGACTAGTGTTCCATTATTAAAGTGACCAGTGATTCCATGTCTACAAATCTACACACCCACTTCCTGGGTTTTACAGTCAGTATTGACCAATCACAACAGACTTTTTAGCTGGTGGTGGAGGTGGTTGTGTTTGTGTTCTAATGGTGTGTGTTCTAATGGTGTGTGTTCTAATGGTGTGTGTTCTAATGGTGTGTGTTCTAATGGTGTGTGTTCTAATGTGTGGTTGTGTGTGTGTGTGTGTGTGTGTAGCGTGGTGAGACAGCGTTACACATGGCTGCCCGTGCTGGTCAGATGGAGGTGGTTCGATGTCTCCTGAGGAACGGAGCTCTGGTCGACGCCGTGGCAAGAGTGAGTCATTTAGTGTGTGGGGGGGTTCTAATGTTTTTGCTATTGTTGTCAACCGTGCGAATGACAGCCAATCATAATTCAGGAAGTTGTACACACAACAACTAGCCAGACAGACCGGTCACAGTATCAACTGGCCAGACAGACCAGTCACAGTAACAACTGGCCAGACAGACCGGTCACAGTAACAACTGGCCAGACAGACCAGTCACAGTAACAACTGGCCAGACAGACCAGTCACAGTAACAACTGGCCAGACAGACCGGTCACAGTATCAACTGGCCAGACAGACCAGTCACAGTATCAACTGGCCAGACAGACCGGTCACAGTATCAACTGGCCAGACAGACCAGTCACAGTAACAACTGGCCAGACAGACCGGTCACAGTATCAACTGGCCAGATCAGTCAGACTAACAACTGACCAGACAGACCAGTCACAGTATCAACTGGCCAGACAGACCAGTCACAGTATCAACTGGCCAGACAGACCGGTCACAGTATCAACTGGCCAGACAGACCAGTCACAGTAACAACTGGCCAGACAGACAGGTCACAGTATCAACTGGCCAGATCAGTCAGACTAACAACTGGCCAGACGGACTGCAGTAAAAAGCTACTTTGCAGCGCCGTTCAAATACTATTTTATTTAACTTGTGGATTTTTATTCCTTCATTACTACTGGTGTGTAATTGACATTTGGCGCTTTTTGCAGGTGAAATGACAACTAGCCAACTAGTCTGAGACCAGTTCTATTTGCAGGTGAAATATGACATGTATAGCCAGGGAAGGAAATGAAGTTAGCCCACTAGCTTGAAGTCAGTCATTTTTAGACCACCTAGTTGAAAATGTGCCAAACTAACTCAACGGCTAGTGAAATGTTGTCTTTTCAAATATGGCATTTACACAGAATGTCACCCGGGGGGGCTGGGATACATGGTGGTTAACCAGCCGAGAGCTGGCCAGCACCCTAAAGCCTTCAGTTCCATCCCTGCAGGAGGACCAGACCCCCCTCCACATCGCGTCCCGTCTGGGGAAGACAGAGATCGTCCAGCTGTTACTGCAGCACATGGCTCATCCTGACGCCTCCACCACTAATGGATACACTCCTCTACACATCGCTGCCAGGGAGGGTCAGTTAGAGACCACCGCTGTGTTGCTGGAGGCTGGGGCTTCACACTCACTGGCTACCAAGGTAGGATACACACAACTACACACACACACACAACTATACACACACACACAACTATACACACACAACTATACACACACACACAACTATACAATCACACAACTATACACACACACACAACTATACACACACACAACTATACACACACAACTATACAATCACACAACTATACACACACAACTATACACACACAACTACACACACACAACTATACACACACACAACTATACACACACAACTATACACACACACACAACTATACACACACACAACTATACACACACACAACTATACAATCACACAACTATACACACACACAACTATACACACACACAACTATACAATCACACAACTATACACACACACAACTATACACACACAACTATACACACACAACTATACACACACACACAACTATACAATCACACAACTATACACACACACACAACTATACAATCACACAACTATACACACACACAACTATACACACACAACTATACAATCACACAACTATACACACACACAACTATACAATCACACAACTATACACACACACAACTATATGCACACAACTATACAGACAAACACACAACTATACAGAGAAACACACAACTATACAGAGAAACACACAACTATACAGAGAACACACACACACACACACACACACACACACACACAACTATACAGAGAAACACACAACTATACAGAGAAACACACAACTATACAGAGAAACACACAACTATACAGAGAACACACACACACACACACACACACACAACTATACAGAGAAACACACACACACACACACACACACACAACTATACAGAGAAACACACACAACTATACATATACACTGATTGTACAAAACATTAAGGACACCTGCTCTTTCCGTGACAGACTGACCAGGTGAATCCAGGTGAAAGCTATGATCCCTTATTGATGTCACTTGTTAAATCCACTTCAATCAGTGTAGATGAAGGGGAGGAGACAGGTTAAAGAAGGATTTTTAAGCCTTGAGACAATTGAGACATGGATTGTGTATGTGTGCCATTCAGAGGGTGAATGGGTAAGACAAAAGATTGAAGTGCCATTGAACGGGGGGTATGGTAATAGGTGCCAGGCGCACCGGTTTGAGTGTGTCAAAAACTACAACGCTGCTGGGTTTTTCACGCTCAACAGTTTCCCGTGTGTATCAAGAATGGTCCACCACCCAAAGGACATCCAGCCAACTTGACACAACTGTGGGAAGCATTGGAGTCAACATGGGCCAGCATCCCTGTGGAACGCTTTTGACACCTTGTAGAGTCCATGCCCTGAAGAATTGAGGCTGTTCTGAGGGCAAATGGGGGGAATGAAACTCAATATTAGGAAGGTGTTCTTAATGTTTGGTATACTCAGTGTATATATATATATATATATACAGTGCATTCAGAAAGTATTCAGACCCCTTTGCTTTTTACACATTTTGTTACGTTACAGCCTTATTCTAAAATTGATTTTTTTTTTCATCTCATCAATCTACACACAATACCCCATAATGACAAAGTAAAAACAGGTTTTAAAAAATCTGAAATATCACATTTACATAAGTATTCAGACCCTTTACTCAGTACTTTGTTGAAGCACCTTTGGCAGCGATTACAGCCTCAAGTCTTCTTGGGTATGACGCTACAAGCTTGGCACACCTGTATTTGGGGAGTTTCTCCCATTCTTCTCTGCAGATCCTCTCAAGCTCTGTCAGGTTGGATGGGGAGCGTCGCTGCACAGCTATTTTCAGGTCTCTCCAGAGATGTTCGATTGGGTTTAAGTCCGGGCTCTGGCTGGACCACTCAAGTACATTCAGAGACTTGTCCCGAAGCCACTCCTGCATTGTCTTGGCTGTGTGCTTAGGGTCGTTGTCCTGTTGGAAGGTGAACCTTCGTCCCAGTCTGAAGTCCTGAGTGCTCTGGAGCAGGTTTTCATCAAGGATCTCTATGTACTTTGCTCCGTTCATCTTTCCCTTGATCCTGACTAGTCTCCCAGTCCCTGCCGCTGAAAAACATCCCCACAGCATGATGCTGCCACCACCATGCTTCACCGTAGGGATGGTGCCAGGTTTCCTCCAGACGTGACGCTTGGCATTCAGGCCAAAGAGTTCAATCTTGGTTTCATCAGACCAGAGAATTTTGTTTTTCATGGCCTGAGAGTCCTTTAGGTGCCTTTTGGCAAACTCCAAGCGGGCTGTCATGTGCCTTTTACTGAGGAGTGGCTTCCTTCTGGCCACTCTACCATAAAGGCCTGATTGGTGGAGTGCTGCAGAGATGGTTGTCCTTCTGGAAGGTTCTCCCATCTCCACAGAGAAACTCTGGAGCTCTGTCAGAGTGACCATCGGGTACTTGGTCACCTCCCTGACCAAGGCCCTTCTCCCCCGATTGCTCAGTTTGGCCGAGCGGCCAGCTCTAGTAAGAGACTTGGTGGTTCCAAACTTATTCCATTTAAGAATGATGGAGGCCACTGTGTTCTTGGTGACCTTCAATGCTGCAGACATTTTTTGGTACCCTTCCCCAGATCTGTGCCTCGACACAATCCTGCCTCGGAGCTCTACGGACAATTCCTTCGACCTCATGGCTTGGTTTTTGCTCTGACATGCACTGTCAACTGTGGGACCTTATATACAGTGGGGAAAAAAAGTATTTAGTCAACCACCAATTGTGCAAGTTCTCCCACTTAAAAAGATGAGAGATGCCTGTAATTTTCATCATAGGTACACGTCAACTATGACAGACAAATTGAGGAAAAAAAATCCAGAAAATCACATTGTAGGATTTTTAATGAATTTATTTGCAAATTATGGTGGAAAATAAGTATTTGGTCACCTACAAACAAGCAAGATTTCTGGCTCTCACAGACCTGTAACTTCTTCTTTAAGAGGCTCCTCTGTTCTCCCCTCGTTTCCTGTATTAATGGCACCTGTTTGAACTTGTTATCAGTATAAAATACACCTGTCCACAACCTCAAACAGTCACACTCCAAACTCCACTATGGCCAAGACCAAAGAGCTGTCAAAGGACACCAGAAACAAAATTGTAGACCTGCACCAGGCTGGGAAGACTGAATCTGCAATAGGTAAGCAGCTTGGTTTGAAGAAATCAACTGTGGGAGCAATTATTAGGAAATGGAAGACATACAACACCACTGATAATCTCCCTCGATCTGGGGCTCCACGCAAGATCTCACGCCGTGGGGTCAAAATGATCACAAGAACGGTGAGCAAAAATCCCAGAACCACACGGGGGGACCTAGTGAATGACCTGCAGAGAGCTGGGACCAAAGTAACAAAGCCTACCATCAGTAACACACTACGCCGCCAGGGACTCAAATCCTGCTGTGTCCCCCTGCTTAAGCCAGTACATGTCCAGGCCCGTCTGAAGTTTGCTAGAGTGCATTTGGATGATCCAGAAGAGGATTGGGAGAATGTCATATGGTCAGATGAAACCAAAATATAACTTTTTGGTAAAAACTCAACTCGTCGTGTTTGGAGTACAAAGAATGCTGAGTTGCATCCAAAGAACACCATACCTACTGTGAAGCATGGGGGTGGAAACATCATGCTTTGGGGCTGTTTTTCTGCAAAGGGACCAGGACGACTGATCCGTGTAAAGGAAAGAATGAATGGGGCAATGTATCGTGAGATTTTGAGTGAAAACCTCCTTCCATCAGCAAGGGCATTGAAGATGAAACGTGGCTGGGTCTTTCAGCATGACAATGATCCCAAACACACCGCCCGGGCAACGAAGGAGTGGCTTCATAAGAAGCATTTCAAGGTCCTGGAGTGGCCTAGCCAGTCTCCAGATCTCAACCCCATAGAAAATCTTTGGAGGGAGTTGAAAATCTGTGTTGCCCTGCGACAGCCCCAAAACATCACTGCTCTAGAGGAGATCTGCATGGAGGAATGGGCCAAAATACCAGCAACAGTGTGTGAAAACCTTGTGAAGACTTACAGAAAATGTTTGACCTGTGTCATTGCCAACAAAGGGTATATAACAAAGTATTGAGAAACTTTTTTGTTATTGACCAAATACTTATTTTCCACCATAATTTGCAAATAAATTCATTAAAAATCCTACAATGTGATTTTCTGGAATTTCTTTTCTCATTTTGTCTGTCATAGTTGACGTGTACCTATGATGAAAATTACAGGCCTCTCTCATCTTTTTAAGTGGGAGAACTTGCACAATTGGTGGCTGACTAAATACTTTTTTTCCCCACTGTAGACAGGTGTGTGCCTTTCCAAATCATGTCCAACCAATTGAATTTACCACAGGTGGACTCCAATCAAGTTGTAGAAACATCTCAAGGATGATCAAAGGAAACAGGATGCACCTGAGCTCAATTTCGAGTCTCATAGCAAAGGGTCTGAATACTTATGTAAATAAGGTATTTCTGTTTTTTATTTGTAATATATTTGTAAACATTTCTAAAAACCTGTTTTCGCTTTTCATTATCGGGTATTGTGTGTAGATTGATGAGGAAAAACATTAATTTAATCAATTTTAGAATAAGGCTGTAACGTAACAAAATGTGGAAAAAATGAAGAGGTCTGAATACTTTCCGAATGCTCTGTATACTCACACAAAACACACACACACACACACACACACACACACACACACACACACACACACACACACACTGGCCACCAATGTAGGACACACACATAACTACATATACACACACACAAAGCTGTATCTACCTCCTCTCCTCTACATGTATTCTTCCCCCCTTACAGAAAGGATCCTCACCTCTACATGTATCCCTCCCCCCTTACAGAAAGGATCCTCTCCTCTACATGTATCCTTCCCCCCTTACAGAAAGGATCCTCACCTCTACATGTATCCTTCCCCCCTTTACAGAAAGGATCCTCACCTCTACATGTATCCTTCCCCCCTTACAGAAAGGATCCTCACCTCTACATGTATCCTTCCCCCCTTACAGAAAGGATCCTCTCCTCTACATGTATCCTTCCCCCCTTACAGAAAGGATCCTCACCTCTACATGTATCCCTCCCCCCTTACAGAAAGGATCCTCTCCTCTACATGTATCCTTCCCCCCTTACAGAAAGGATCCTCACCGCTACATGTATCCTTCCCCCCCTTTACAGAAAGGATCCTCACCTCTACATGTATCCTTCCCCCCTTACAGAAAGGATCCTCACCTCTACATGTATCCTTCCCCCCTTACAGAAAGGATCCTCACCTCTACATGTATCCTTCCCCCTTACAGAAATGATCCTCTCCTCTACATGTATCCTTCCCCCCTTACAGAAAGGATCCTCTCCTCTACATGTATCCTTCCCCCCTTACTGAAAGGATCCTCACCTCTACATGTATCCTTCCCCCTTACTGAAAGGATCCTCACCTCTACATGTATCCTTCCCCCCTTACAGAAAGGATTCACTCCTCTACATGTATCCTTCCCCCCTTACTGAAAGGATCCTCACCTCTACATGTATCCTTCCCCCCTTACTGAAAGGATCCTCACCTCTACATGTATCCCTCCCCCCTTACAGAAAGGATTCACTCCTCTACATGTAGCAGCCAAGTATGGAAGCCTGGAGGTGGCAAAACTCCTCCTGCAGCGCAAAGCTATGCCCGACGACGCCGGCAAGGTATTATCATAGACATACAGCAACTAGAGCTGGTGTTATCATAGAAATACAATAACTAGAACTGGTCTTATCACAGAAATACAATAACTAGAAATACAATAACTAGAACTGGTGTTATCACAGAAATACAATAACTAGAAATACAATAACTAGAACTGGTCATATCACAGAAATACAATAACTAGAAATACAATAACTAGAACTGGTGTTATCACAGAAATACAATAACTAGAATGGTGTTATCATAGAAATACAATAACTAGAATGGTGTTATCATAGAAATACAATAACTAGAATGGTGTTATCATATAAATACAATAACTAGAATGGTGTTATCATAGAAATACAATAACTAGAATGGTGTTATCATAGAAATACAATAACTAGAATGGTGTTATCATATAAATCGATTATAGAAGGAGAGAGAGAGGGCACAAGGAGAGAATGAATAGAGAGAAGAAGGAGAGAGATGACAGAGAAGGAGAGAGAGAGAGAGAGAGAGAGAGAGAGAGAGAGAGAGAGAGAGAGAGAGAGGGCAGAGAAGGAGAGAGAGAGAGATGACAGAGAAGGAGAGAGAGAGAGAGAGAGAGAGAGAGAGAGAGAGAGAGAGAGGGCAGAGAAGGAGAGAGAGAGAGAGGGGGCAGAGGAGAGAGAGAGAGAGATGACAGAGAAGGAGAGAGAGAGAGAGAGAGAGAGAGAGAGAGAGAGAGAGAGAGAGAGAGAGAGAGAGAGAGAGAGAGAGAGAGAGAGAGAGAGAGAGAGAGAGAGAGAGAGAGGGCAGAGAAGGAGAGAGAGAGAGAGGGCAGAGAAGGAGAGAGAGAGAGAGAGAGACAGAGACAGAGAGACAGAGAGAGAGAGAGAGAGAGAGAGAGGGCAGAGAAGGAGAGAGAGAGAGATGACAGAGAAGGAGAGAGAGAGAGAGGGCAGAGAAGGAGAGAGAGAGAGAGGGCAGAGAAGGAGAGAGAGAGAGAGGGCAGAGAAGGAGAGAGAGAGAGAGAGAGAGAGAGAGAGGGCAGAGAAGGAGAGAGAGAGAGAGAGAGAGAGAGAGAGAGAGAGAGAGAGAGAGAGAGAGAGAGAGAGAGAGAGAGAGAGAGAGAGAGAGAGAGAGAGAGAGAGAGAGAGAGAGAGAAGGAGGAGAGAGAGAGAGAGAGAGAGAGAGAGAGAGAGAGAGAGAGTGAGAAAGAGAGGGTAGAATAGGTAGAGATTAAAAAGAGAGGGAGAGATGAAGGGATGCGTGTGTGTGTTCCTCTCCTCCAGAACGGTCTGACTCCGCTGCACGTGGCAGCTCACTATGACAACCAGCAGGTGGCGCTGCTGCTGCTGGATAAAGGGGCGTCGCCCCACGCCACCGCCAAGGTCAGAAAACACACCCCTGGAGGGAAAGCCTTTCAAAATGTTTTCCATGGCCACGTTTAGATAGCACCTCCTGGGTCCTGTTCATTAGGGACATGTTTTACAGAACAAATTTTAAAACCTTTTGTGGAAGAAAAGAAAAACAAATGTTCAGATAGTGCCTCCCTGTTTCACTCTATTTCATATAACAACATCAAGGCGGTGACCCGATCCTGCAGGTTCATGCTCTACAACATTCGGAGAGTACGACCCTGCCTTACACAGGAAGCGGCACAGGTCCTAATCCAGGCACTTGTCATCTCCCGTCTGGACTACTGCAACTCGCTGTTGGCTGGCCTCCCTGCCTGTGCCATTAAACCCCTACAACTCATCCAGAATGCCGCAGCCCGTCTGGTGTTCAACCTTCCCAAGTTCTCTCACGTCACCCCCCTCCTCCGCACACTCCACTGGCTTCCAGTTGAAGCTCGCATCCGTTACAAGACCATGGTGCTTGCCTATGGAGCAGTGAGGGGAACGGCACCTCCGTACCTTCAGGCTCTGATCAGTCCCTACACCCAGGCGAGGGCATTGCGTTCATCCACCTCTGGCCTGCTGGCTCCCCTTCCTTTGCGGAAGCATAGTTCCCGCTCAGCCCAGTCAAAGCTGTTCGCTGCTCTGGCACCCCAATGGTGGAACAAGCTCCCTCACGACGCCAGGACAGCGGAGTCACTCACCACCTTCCGGAGACATTTGAAACCTCTTTAAGGAACACCTGGGATAGGATAAAGTAATCCTTCTACCCCCCCCCCAAAAAAAAAAAATATATAATTGTAAAGTGGTTATCCCACTGGCTATAGGGTGAATGCACCAATTTGTAGTCGCTCTGGATAAGAGCGTCTGCTAAATGACGTAAATGTGCCCTTGAGCAAGGCACTTAACCCTAATTGCTCCTGTAAGTCGTTCTGGATAAGAGCGTCTGCTAAATGACGTAAATGTGCCCTTGAGCAAGGCACTTAACCCTAATTGCTCCTGTAAGTCGCTCTGGATAAGAGCGTCTGCTAAATGACTAAAATGTAAATGTAAATGTATAATTACAGGTACTCAAAACAATTTCAACTCCATCCATGGATGCATCTGAAATGGCACCCTATCCACTATATAGTACACTACTGTTGACCAGGACCCATAAGACTATCCCCTATATAACACTACTGTTGACCAGGACCCATAAGACTATCCCCTATATAACACCACTGTTGACCAGGACCCATAAGACTATCCCCTATATAACACTACTGTTGACCAGGACCCATAAGACTATCCCCTATATAAAACTACTGTTGACCAGGACCCATAAGACTATCCCCTATATAACACTACTGTTGACCAGGACCCATAAGACTATCCCCTATATAACACTACTGTTGACCAGGACCCATAAGACTATCCCCTATATAACACTACTGTTGACCAGGACCCATAAGACTATCCCCTATATAACACCACTGTTGACCAGGACCCATAAGACTATCCCCATATAACACCACTGTTGACCAGGACCCATAAGACTATCCCCTATATAACACTACTGTTGACAAGGACCCATAAGACTATCCCCTATATAACACTACTGTTGACCAGGACCCATAAGACTATCCCCTATATAACACCACTGTTGACCAGGACCCATAAGACTATCCACTATATAACACTACTGTTGACCAGGACCCATAAGACTATCCCCTATATAACACCACTGTTGACCAGGACCCATAAGACTATCCCCTATATAACACTACTGTTGACCAGGACCCATAAGACTATCCCCTATATAACACTACTGTTGACCAGGACCCATAAGACTATCCCCTATATAACACTACTGTTGACCAGGACCCATAAGACTATCCCCTATATAACACTACTGTTGACCAGGACCCATAAGACTATCCCCTATATAACACTACTGTTGACCAGGACCCATAAGACTATCCCCTATATAACACTACTGTTGACCAGGACCCATAAGACTATCCCCTATATAACACTACTGTTGACCAGGACCCATAAGACTATCCCCTATATAACATCACTGTTGACCAGGACCCATAAGACTATCCAGTATATAACACTACTGTTGACCAGGACCCATAAGACTATCCCCTATATAACACTACTGTTGACCAGGACCCATAAGACTATCCCCTATATAACACCACTGTTGACCAGGACCCATAAGACTATCCCCTATATAACACTACTGTTGACCAGGACCCATAAGACTATCCCCTATATAACAGCACTGTTGACCAGGACCCATAAGACTATCCACTATATAACACTACTGTTGACCAGGACCCATAAGACTATCCCCTATATAACACCACTGTTGACCAGGACCCATAAGACTATCCCCTATATAACACTACTGTTGACCAGGACCCATAAGACTATCCCCTATATAACACCACTGTTGACCAGGACCCATAAGACTATCCCCTATATAACACTACTGTTGACCAGGACCCATAAGACTATCCCCTATATAACACTACTGTTGACCAGGACCCATAAGACTATCCCCTATATAACACCACTGTTGACCAGGACCCATAAGACTATCCCATATAACACTACTGTTGACCAGGACCCATAAGACTATCCCCTATATAACACTACTGTTGACCAGGACCCATAAGACTATCCACTATATAACACTACTGTTGACCAGGACCCATAAGACTATCCCCTATATAACACTACTGTTGACCAGGACCCATAAGACTATCCCCTATATAACACTACTGTTGACCAGGACCCATAAGACTATCCCCTATATAACACTACTGTTGACCAGGACCCATAAGACTATCCCCTATATAACACTACTGTTGACCAGGACCCATAAGACTATCCCCTATATAACACTACTGTTGACCAGGACCCATAAGACTATCCCCTATATAACACTACTGTTGACCAGGACCCATAAGACTATCCCTATATAACATCACTGTTGACCAGGACCCATAAGACTATCCAGTATATAACACTACTGTTGACCAGGACCCATAAGACTATCCCCTATATAACACTACTGTTGACCAGGACCCATAAGACTATCCCCTATATAACACCACTGTTGACCAGGACCCATAAGACTATCCCCTATATAACACTACTGTTGGCCAGGACCCATAAGACTATCCCCTATATAACACCACTGTTGACCAGGACCCATAAGACTATCCACTATATAACACTACTGTTGACCAGGACCCATAAGACTATCCCCTATATAACACCACTGTTGACCAGGACCCATAAGACTATCCCCTATATAACACTACTGTTGACCAGGACCCATAAGACTATCCCCTATATAACACCACTGTTGACCAGGACCCATAAGACTATCCCCTATATAACACTACTGTTGACCAGGACCCATAAGACTATCCCCTATATAACACTACTGTTGACCAGGACCCATAAGACTATCCCCTATATAACACCACTGTTGACCAGGACCCATAAGACTATCCCCTATATAACACTACTGTTGACCAGGACCCATAAGACTATCCCCTATATAACACTACTGTTGACCAGGACCCATAAGACTATCCACTATATAACACTACTGTTGACCAGGACCCATAAGACTATCCCCTATATAACACTACTGTTGACCAGGACCCATAAGACTATCCCCTATATAACACTACTGTTGACCAGGACCCATAAGACTATCCCCTATATAACACTACTGTTGACCAGGACCCATAAGACTATCCCCTATATAACACTACTGTTGACCAGGACCCATAAGACTATCCCCTATATAACACTACTGTTGACCAGGACCCATAAGACTATCCCCTATATAACACTACTGTTGACCAGGACCCATAAGACTATCCCCTATATAACATCACTGTTGACCAGGACCCATAAGACTATCCAGTATATAACACTACTGTTGACCAGGACCCATAAGACTATCCCCTATATAACACTACTGTTGACCAGGACCCATAAGACTATCCCCTATATAACACCACTGTTGACCAGGACCCATAAGACTATCCCCTATATAACACTACTGTTGACCAGGACCCATAAGACTATCCCCTATATAACACCACTGTTGACCAGGACCCATAAGACTATCCACTATATAACACTACTGTTGACCAGGACCCATAAGACTATCCCCTATATAACACCACTGTTGACCAGGACCCATAAGACTATCCCCTATATAACACTACTGTTGACCAGGACCCATAAGACTATCCCCTATATAACACCACTGTTGACCAGGACCCATAAGACTATCCCCTATATAACACTACTGTTGACCAGGACCCATAAGACTATCCCCTATATAACACTACTGTTGACCAGGACCCATAAGACTATCCCCTATATAACACCACTGTTGACCAGGACCCATAAGACTATCCCCTATATAACACTACTGTTGACCAGGACCCATAAGACTATCCCCTATATAACACTACTGTTGACCAGGACCCATAAGACTATCCACTATATAACACTACTGTTGACCAGGACCCATAAGACTATCCACTATATAACACTACTGTTGACCAGGACCCATAAGACTATCCCCTATATAACACTACTGTTGACCAGGACCCATAAGACTATCCCCTATATAACACCACTGTTGACCAGGACCCCATAAGACTATCCCCTATATAACACTACTCTTGACCAGGACCCATAAGACTATCCACTATATAACACTACTGTTGACCAGGACCCATAAGACTATCCCCTATATAACACCACTGTTGACCAGGACCCTTAAGACTATCCCCTATATAACACTACTGTTGACCAGGACCCATAAGACTATCCCCTATATAACACCACTGTTGACCAGGACCCATAAGACTATCCCCTATTATAACACCACTGTTGACCAGGACCCATAAGACTATCCCCTATATAACACTACTGTTGACCAGGACCCATAAGACTATCCCCTATATAACACTACTGTTGACCAGGACCCATAAGACTATCCCCTATATAACACTACTGTTGACCAGGACCCATAAGACTATCCCCTATATAACACCACTGTTGACCAGGACCCCATAAGACTATCCCCTATATAACACCACTGTTGACCAGGACCCATAAGACTATCCAGTATATAACACTACTGTTGACCAGGACCCATAAGACTATCCCCTATATAACACTACTGTTGACCAGGACCCATAAGACTATCCCCTATATAACACTACTGTTGACCAGGACCCATAAGACTATCCCCTATATAACACTACTGTTGACCAGGACCCATAAGACTATCCCCTATATAACACTACTGTTGACCAGGACCCATAAGACTATCCCCTATATAACACTACTGTTGACCAGGACCCATAAGACTATCCCCTATATAACAGCACTGTTGACCAGGACCCATAAGACTATCCACTATATAACACTACTGTTGACCAGGACCCATAAGACTATCCCCTATATAACACCACTGTTGACCAGGACCCATAAGACTATCCCCTATATAACACTACTGTTGACCAGGACCCATAAGACTATCCCCTATATAACACCACTGTTGACCAGGACCCATAAGACTATCCCCTATATAACACTACTGTTGACCAGGACCCATAAGACTATCCCCTATATAACACTACTGTTGACCAGGACCCATAAGACTATCCCCTATATAACACCACTGTTGACCAGGACCCATAAGACTATCCCCTATATAACACTACTGTTGACCAGGACCCATAAGACTATCCCCTATATATCACTACTGTTGACCAGGACCCATAAGACTATCCACTATATAACACTACTGTTGACCAGGACCCATAAGACTATCCCCTATATAACACTACTGTTGACCAGGACCCATAAGACTATCCCCTATATAACACTACTGTTGACGAGGACCCATAAGACTATCCCTATATAACACTACTGTTGACCAGGACCCATAAGACTATCCCCTATATAACACTACTGTTGACCAGGACCCATAAGACTATCCCCTATATAACACTACTGTTGACCAGGACCCATAAGACTATCCCCTATATAACACTACTGTTGACCAGGACCCATAAGACTATCCCCTATATAACATCACTGTTGACCAGGACCCATAAGACTATCCAGTATATAACACTACTGTTGACCAGGACCCATAAGACTATCCCCTATATAACACTACTGTTGACCAGGACCCATAAGACTATCCCCTATATAACACCACTGTTGACCAGGACCCATAAGACTATCCCCATATAACACTACTGTTGGCCAGGACCCATAAGACTATCCCCTATATAACACCACTGTTGACCAGGACCCATAAGACTATCCACTATATAACACTACTGTTGACCAGGACCCATAAGACTATCCCCTATATAACACCACTGTTGACCAGGACCCATAAGACTATCCCCTATATAACACTACTGTTGACCAGGACCCATAAGACTATCCCCTATATAACACCACTGTTGACCAGGACCCATAAGACTATCCCCTATATAACACTACTGTTGACCAGGACCCATAAGACTATCCCCTATATAACACTACTGTTGACCAGGACCCATAAGACTATCCCCTATATAACACCACTGTTGACCAGGACCCATAAGACTATCCCCTATATAACACTACTGTTGACCAGGACCCATAAGACTATCCCCTATATAACACTACTGTTGACCAGGACCCATAAGACTATCCACTATATAACACTACTGTTGACCAGGACCCATAAGACTATCCCCTATATAACACTACTGTTGACCAGGACCCATAAGACTATCCCCTATATAACACTACTGTTGACCAGGACCCATAAGACTATCCCCTATATAACACTACTGTTGACCAGGACCCATAAGACTATCCCCTATATAACACTACTGTTGACCAGGACCCATAAGACTATCCCCCTATATAACACTACTGTTGACCAGGACCCATAAGACTATCCCCTATATAACACTACTGTTGACCAGGACCCATAAGACTATCCCCTATATAACATCACTGTTGACCAGGACCCATAAGACTATCCAGTATATAACACTACTGTTGACCAGGACCCATAAGACTATCCCCTATATAACACTACTGTTGACCAGGACCCATAAGACTATCCCCTATATAACACCACTGTTGACCAGGACCCATAAGACTATCCCCTATATAACACTACTGTTGACCAGGACCCATAAGACTATCCCCTATATAACACCACTGTTGACCAGGACCCATAAGACTATCCACTATATAACACTACTGTTGACCAGGACCCATAAGACTATCCCCTATATAACACCACTGTTGACCAGGACCCATAAGACTATCCCCTATATAACACTACTGTTGACCAGGACCCATAAGACTATCCCCTATATAACACCACTGTTGACCAGGACCCATAAGACTATCCCCTATATAACACTACTGTTGACCAGGACCCATAAGACTATCCCCTATATAACACTACTGTTGACCAGGACCCATAAGACTATCCCCTATATAACACCACTGTTGACCAGGACCCATAAGACTATCCCCTATATAACACTACTGTTGACCAGGACCCATAAGACTATCCCCTATATAACACTACTGTTGACCAGGACCCATAAGACTATCCACTATATAACACTACTGTTGACCAGGACCCATAAGACTATCCACTATATAACACTACTGTTGACCAGGACCCATAAGACTATCCCCTATATAACACTACTGTTGACCAGGACCCATAAGACTATCCCCTATATAACACCACTGTTGACCAGGACCCCATAAGACTATCCCCCTATATAACACTACTCTTGACCAGGACCCATAAGACTATCCACTATATAACACTACTGTTGACCAGGACCCATAAGACTATCCCCTATATAACACCACTGTTGACCAGGACCCTTAAGACTATCCCCTATATAACACTACTGTTGACCAGGACCCATAAGACTATCCCCTATATAACACCACTGTTGACCAGGACCCATAAGACTATCCCCTATTATAACACCACTGTTGACCAGGACCCATAAGACTATCCCCTATATAACACTACTGTTGACCAGGACCCATAAGACTATCCCCTATATAACACTACTGTTGACCAGGACCCATAAGACTATCCCCTATATAACACTACTGTTGACCAGGACCCATAAGACTATCCCCTATATAACACCACTGTTGACCAGGACCCCATAAGACTATCCCCTATATAACACCACTGTTGACCAGGACCCATAAGACTATCCAGTATATAACACTACTGTTGACCAGGACCCATAAGACTATCCCCTATATAACACTACTGTTGACCAGGACCCATAAGACTATCCCCTATATAACACTACTGTTGACCAGGACCCATAAGACTATCCCCTATATAACACTACTGTTGACCAGGACCCATAAGACTATCCCCTATATAACACTACTGTTGACCAGGACCCATAAGACTATCCCCTATATAACACTACTGTTGACCAGGACCCATAAGACTATCCCCTATATAACACTACTGTTGACCAGGACCCATAAGACTATCCCCTATATAACACTACTGTTGACCAGGACCCATAAGACTATCCCCTATATAACACCACTGTTGACCAGGACCCATAAGACTATCCCCTATATAACACCACTGTTGACCAGGACCCATAAGACTATCCCCTATATAACACTACTGTTGACCAGGACCCATAAGACTATCCCCTATATAACACTACTGTTGACCAGGACCCATAAGACTATCCACTATATAACACTACTGTTGACCAGGACCCATAAGACTATCCCCTATATAACACTACTGTTGACCAGGACCCATAAGACTATCCCCTATATAACACCACTGTTCACCAGGACCCCATAAGACTATCCACTATATAACACTACTGTTGACCAGGACCCATAAGACTATCCCCTATATAACACTACTGTTGACCAGGACCCATAAGACTATCCCCTATATAACACTACTGTTGACCAGGACCCATAAGACTATCCCCTATATAACACTACTGTTGACCAGGACCCATAAGACTATCCCCTATATAACACTACTGTTGACCAGGACCCATAAGACTATCCCTATATAACACTACTGTTGACCAGGACCCATAAGACTATCCCCTATATAACACTACTGTTGACCAGGACCCATAAGACTATCCCCTATATAACACTACTGTTGACCAGGACCCATAAGACTATCCCTATATAACACTACTGTTGACCAGGACCCATAAGACTATCCCCTATATAACACTACTGTTGACCAGGACCCATAAGACTATCCCCTATATAACACTACTGTTGACCAGGACCCATAAGACTATCCCCTATATAACACTACTGTTGACCAGGACCCATAAGACTATCCCCTATATAACACTACTGTTGACCAGGACCCATAATACTATCCCCTATATAACACTACTGTTGACCAGGACCCATAAGACTATCCCTATATAACACCACTGTTGACCAGGACCCATAAGACTATCCCCTATATAACACCACTGTTGACCAGGACCCATAAGACTATCCCTATATAACACTACTGTTGACCAGGACCCATAAGACTATCCCCTATATAACACTACTGTTGACCAGGACCCATAAGACTATCCACTATATAACACTACTGTTGACCAGGACCCATAAGACTATCCCCTATATAACACTACTGTTGACCAGGACCCATAAGACTATCCCCTATATAACACCACTGTTCACCAGGACCCCATAAGACTATCCACTATATAACACTACTGTTGACCAGGACCCATAAGACTATCCCCTATATAACACTACTGTTGACCAGGACCCATAAGACTATCCCCTATATAACACTACTGTTGACCAGGACCCATAAGACTATCCCCTATATAACACTACTGTTGACCAGGACCCATAAGACTATCCCCTATATAACACTACTGTTGACCAGGACCCATAAGACTATCCCCTATATAACACTACTGTTGACCAGGACCCATAAGACTATCCCCTATATAACACTACTGTTGACCAGGACCCATAAGACTATCCCCTATATAACACTACTGTTGACCAGGACCCATAATACTATCCCCTATATAACACTACTGTTGACCAGGACCCATAAGACTATCCCCTATATAACACCACTGTTGACCAGGACCCATAAGACTATCCCTATATAACACCACTGTTGACCAGGACCCATAAGACTATCCCCTATATAACACTACTGTTGACCAGGACCCATAAGACTATCCCCTATATAACACTACTGTTGACCAGGACCCATAAGACTATCCACTATATAACACTACTGTTGACCAGGACCCATAAGACTATCCCCTATATAACACTACTGTTGACCAGGACCCATAAGACTATCCCTATATAACACCACTGTTCACCAGGACCCCATAAGACTATCCACTATATAACACTACTGTTGACCAGGACCCATAAGACTATCCCCTATATAACACTACTGTTGACCAGGACCCATAAGACTATCCCCTATATAACACTACTGTTGACCAGGACCCATAAGACTATCCCCTATATAACACTACTGTTGACCAGGACCCATAAGACTATCCCCTATATAACACTACTGTTGACCAGGACCCATAAGACTATCCCCTATATAACACTACTGTTGACCAGGACCCATAAG
>NW_025534080.1:225000-232500 GCF_020615455.1 Coregonus clupeaformis
ATCCTAACCTTAACCATTTAGCAGGGAAAACTGACCTTAGATCAGTGTGTAGGGATCAACATGGTCCTCTGTCCTCCACCGCAGCACCAGTCTGTTAGATCAATAGGGATCAACATGGTCCTCTGTCCTTCACCACAGCACCAGTCTGTTAGATCAGTAGGGATCAACATGGTCCTCTGTCCTTCACCACAGCACCAGTCTGTTAGATCAGTAGGGATCAACATGGTCCTCTGTCCTCCACCACAGCACCAGTCTGTTAGATCAGTAGGGATCAACATGGTCCTCTGTCTCCTTCCACCACAGCACCAGTCTGTTAGATCAGTAGGGATCAACATGGTCCTCTGTCTCCTTCCACCACAGCACCAGTCTGTTAGATCAGTAGGGATCAACATGGTCCTCTGTCCTTCACCACAGCACCAGTCTGTTAGATCAGTAGGGATCAACATGGTCCTCTGTCTCCTTCCACCACAGCACCAGTCTGTTAGATCAGTAGGGATCAACATGGTCCTCTGTCTCCTTCCACCACAGCACCAGTCTGTTAGATCAGTAGGGATCAACATGGTCTTCTGTCTCCTTCCACCACAGCACCAGTCTGTTAGATCAGTAGAGATCAACATGGTCCTCTGTCTCCTTTCACCACAGCACCAGTCTGTTAGATCAGTAGGGATCAACATGGTCCTCTGTCTCCTTCCACCACAGCACCAGTCTGTTAGATCAGTAGGGATCAACATGGTCCTCTGTCCTTCACCACAGCACCAGTCTGTTAGATCAGTAGGGATCAACATGGTCCTCTGTCTCCTTCCACCACAGCACCAGTCTGTTAGATCAGTAGGGATCAACATGTTCCTCTGTCTCCTTTCACCACAGCACCAGTCTGTTAGATCAGTAGGGATCAACATGGTCCTCTGTCTCCTTCCACCACAGCACCAGTCTGTTAGATCAGTAGGGATCAACATGGTCCTCTGTCCTCCACCACAGCACCAGTCTGTTAGATCAGTAGGGATCAACATGGTCCTCTGTCTCCTTCCACCACAGCACCAGTCTGTTAGATCAGTAGGGATCAACATGGTCCTCTGTCCTCCACCACAGCACCAGTCTGTTAGATCAGTAGGGATCAACATGGTCCTCTGTCCTTCACCACAGCACCAATCTGTTAGATCAGTAGGGATCAACATGGTCCTCTGTCCTTCACCACAGCACCAGTCTGTTAGATCAGTAGGGATCAACATGGTCCTCTGTCTCCTTCCACCACAGCACCAGTCTGTTAGATCAGTAGGGATCAACATGGTCCTCTGTCTCCTTCCACCACAGCACCAGTCTGTTAGATCAGTAGGGATCAACATGGTCCTCTGTCTCCTTCCACCACAGCACCAGTCTGTTAGATCAGTAGGGATCAACATGGTCCTCTGTCTCCTTCCACCACAGCACCAGTCTGTTAGATCAGTAGGGATCAACATGGTCCTCTGTCCTTCACCACAGCACCAGTCTGTTCCGTCCATTACTTCACTCTGATTCTCATGGGCTGTTTCTTTGTTCTCTTTTTGTTTTTCCCTGGCTGTGATTGGCTGAATCCCTGTGCTGACAGACGGTGACATCAGAGAAACACAAGATGAATGTTCCAGAGACCATGACGGAGATACTGGACGTGTCCGATGAGGAGGGTGAGTTCCTTTTTATTTTAGTAGATATACACTACCGTTCAAAAGTTTGGCGTCACTTAGAAATGTCCTTGTTTTCAAAAGAAAAGCTTTTTTTTTGTCCATTAAAATAACATCAAATTGATCAGAAATACAGTGTAGACATTGTTAATGTTGTAAATGGCTATTGTAGCTGGAAACGGCTGAATTTTTCATGGAATATCTACACAGGCGTACAGAGGCCCATTATCAGCAACCATCAGTCCTGTGTTCCAATGGCACGTTGTGTTTGCTAATCCAAGTTGATCATTTTAAAAGGCTAATTGATCATTAGAAAACCCTTTTGCAATTATGTTAGCTGTTGTGCTGATTAAAGAAGCAATCAAACTGGCCTTCTTGAGACTAGTTGAGTATTTGGAGCATCAGTAATTGTGGGTTCGATTACAGGATCAAAATGGCCAGAAACAAATAACTTTCTTCTGAAACTCGTCAGTCTATTCTTGTTCTGAGAAATGAAGGCTATTCCATGCGAGAAATTTGCCAAGAAACTGAAGATCTCGTACAACGCTGTGTACTACTCCCTTCACAGAACAGCGCAAACTGGTTCTAACCAGAATAGAAAGAGGAGTGGGAGGCCCCGGTGCACAACTGAGCAAGAGGTTTGAGAAACAGACGCCTCACAGGTCCTTAACTGGCAGCTTCATTAAATAGTACCCGCAAAACACCAGTCCTAACGTCAACAGTGAAGAGGCGACTCTTTTATTTTTATTGGCCAGTCTGAGATATGGCTTTTTCTTTGGAACTCTGCCTAGAAGGTCAGCATCCCGGAGTCGCCTCTTCACCGTTTCCAGCTACAATAGCCATTTACAACATTAACCATGTCTACACTGTATTTCTGATCAATTTGAGGTTATTTTAATGGACAAAAAATTTGCTTTTCTATTGAAAACAAAGACATTTCTAAGTGACCCCAAACTTTTGAACGGTAGTGTAAATAAATACTCTGATTGAGACAGACAATAGACTTTACAGACAACAGAGGTATACACTAACAGAGATAAATATATCAATAAAACAACCAAACAAGCCAATCAGCAGGTAATTCACAGCAAAGGAGGGTGAATTTCAGCACATTAAGATCCATGTTACTGTAGTCTGAATCTGGTAATGGAGTTCTAGCAGTTCTGTCCAGGGTAATTTACATTTACATTTACGTCATTTAGCAGACGCTCTTATCCAGAGCCACTTACAAATAGGTGCATTCACCTTATAGCCAGTGGGATAACCACTTTACAATAATTTTTTTTTTTGGGGGGGGGGGGGTGGGGGGTAGGATAAGGGGGGGGAAAAGGATTACTTTATCCTATCCCAGGTATTCATTAAAGACACGATTTCATGCAGTTTTGGAGTATTCTTTCAGCAGTGTGTTGTGGTTAATGTAGTTCTGGTGTTTGCAACAGTGTGTTGTGGGCAATAATATAATGTGTTTTGGGTAATGTAGTTCTGCAGCTCTAGTGCTGACAGCAGTGTGTTGTGGGTAATGTAGTTCTGATAGCAGTGTGTTTTGGGAAATGTAGTTCTGCAGCTCTAGTGCTGACAGCAGTGTGTTGTTGGTAATGTAGTTCTGTTGTTTGCAACAGTGTGTTGTGGGCCATAATATAATGTGTTTTGGGTAATGTAGTTATGCAGCTCTAGTGCTGACAGCAGTGTGTTGTGGGTAATGTAGTTCAGATAGCAGTGTGTTTTGGGTAATGTAGTTCTGCAGCTCTAGTGCTGACAGCAGTGTGTTGTGGGTAATGTAGTTCTGGTGTTTGCAAAAGTGTGTTGTGGGCAATAATATAATTTGTTTTGGGTAATGTAGTTCTGCAGCTCTAGTGCTGACAGCAGTGTGTTGTGGGTAAAGTAGTTCTGATAGCAGTGTGTTGTGGGTAATGTAGTTTTGATAGCAGTGTGTTGTGGGTCATGTAGTTCTGACAGTAGGATGTTCTTTGTAATGTAGTTCTGATAGCAGTGTGTTGTGGGTAATGTAGTTATGTAGCTCTAGCTCTGACATTCTGACAGCAGTGTATTGTGGGTAATGTAGTTCTGACAGCAGGATGTTCTCTGTAATGTTGTTCTGACAGCAGT
The DNA here is from genome assembly GCF_020615455.1 of Coregonus clupeaformis. Taxonomy (NCBI): domain Eukaryota; kingdom Metazoa; phylum Chordata; class Actinopteri; order Salmoniformes; family Salmonidae; genus Coregonus; species Coregonus clupeaformis. The sequence continues at coordinate 228,765 of NW_025534080.1, forward strand.
ATGTTGTGGGTAACGTAGTTCTGACAGCAGTGTGTTTTGTAGCTCTGAGGCAAATGGAGGACGAGCCGTATACTGAGATGTCTGTGGATGTAGAAGGTACTGATACAGATCTAACCCTAAAGCCCTACGTCTGGTGTGAAGTGTAGTGAGACAGACCTAACCCTAACGCCCTACGTCTGGTGTGAAGTGTAGTGAGACAGACCTAACCCTAACGCCCTACGTCTGGTGTGAAGTGTAGTGAGACAGACCTAACCCTAAAGCCCTACGTCTGGTGTGAAGTGTAGTGAGACAGACCTAACCCTAAAGCCCTACGTCTGGTGTCTGGTATGCTGTTTGTGTATTAATCCCCATATCAGCTAATATAACATATTTTGGTCACATAGAAACAGATCCCATGGCTAGCTAGTTGGCTACAGCAGGTTCTATCATTTCACAATAGCCTGTAATCACTAGTCATTACTTCTAAATAAAATACCTTTTTGGGTGGATTCTTGTTGTCTTCTCATTTGTTGTGAAAGCAAAAGAAGAGTCTCTTGTCTTCCCTTGCTAGCAAGTTGGTGAAACACTAAAAGCTAGCTAGCCTTTTAATTCCAACATCTCCAAGTTGGCTAAACACTGAAAGCTAGCTAGCCTTTTAGTTCCCACATCTCCAAGTTGGCTAAACACTGAAAGCTAGCTAGCCTTTTAGTTCCCACATCTCCAAGTTGGCTAAACACTGAACGCTAGTTAGCCTTTTAGCTTCCCAACATCTCCAAGTTAAATAATCAGATTTATAATTAAATAACATGCCCTGGTAAATATTCCTGTTACCTGTCAGTGTAACCTACAACCTTTATGCGGATTTGATATTGCTGCTTCAATGTATTCTCTCCCATATCAGCTAAAAATAGAATGTCATTGTTGTGGAAATTCTTTCACAGGGACGATCAAAGTCAATCCTTTATTGCGCGCTGGAGAGGTTCCAACCGACTATAATGCACCAATAGTGAACGTCTGTCAGGAGGTCTCACGGGGCAGTCCCGTTAGTTCTCTTATATACTGCAGACAAGTCATTTTTTTGTATGATTTAGGTCATTCATAATTCATTAATCATTAACGTTTGCTTCGTTCACGTGACCGACCAATACTGGTGCATAACATGTGACAGGCCAATACCTCACGAGGCTTCTTCTCTCTAAGCTGAGACCTTGAAACTGAGATATCTTTCGTTCTCAAAACAAAAGGTCTGGGCGTACTGCCAAATTGCAGCTACTGATAGTGAGGGTTTGTTCAGTCAGTCACTTGCATGAACACAGAGCATGAACACAGACATCAGTTTATCGAAAAACACAAAACATTAAAACATAGAAATTGGTTTATAGAAAAACACAAAACATAGAACATAGAAATGGGTAGATAGAAAAACACCAACGTAGAAAAATTCCATCACATCATCATTTTTGCTTTAGCCTAGAATAACGTTATCACTTCTAAAAAAAATACATTCTGGGGGGATTCTTTAAGGCTACACTATTGTTTGAACAGTCACTAAGATGATATTTGGTTATCAATGCTAAATAGGATACTTTGATGAAAAGCCTATAGATCAGATGAAGGAACCAAGCGACAATACTTTTTCAGAGATGACTAACTTCACCTTTTAAAAGATGACTAACTTCACCTTTTCAGAGATGACTAACTTCACCTTTTAAGAGATGACTAACTTCACCTTTTCAGAGATGACTAACTTCACCTTTTAAAAGATGACTAACTTCACCTTTTCAGAGATGACTAACTTCACCTTTTAAGAGATGACTAACTTCACCTTTTCAGAGATGACTAACTTCACCTTTTAAGAGATGACTAACTTCACCTTTTCAGAGATGACTAACTTCACCTTTTAAGAGATGACTAACTTCACCTTTTCAGAGATGACTAACTTCACCTTTTAAGAGATTACTAACTTCACCTTTTCAGAGATGACTAACTTCACCTTTTAAGAGATGACTAACTTCACCTTTTCAGAGATGACTAACTTCACCTTTTAAGAGATGACTAACCTTCACCTTTTAAGAGATGACTTAAGAGATTACTAACTTCTCCCCCCTCTTCCCCCCTCCTCCTCTCCTTCTCCTATCCTCCCCTCCCTCTCCCTCCTCCCCTCCCCCTTCCCCTCCTCCCTCCCTCCCTCCCCTCCTCCCCTGCTCCTCTCCTCTCCTCCCCTCCCCCTCCTCTCCCCTTCTCCTCTTCCCCCCTCCCCCTCCTCTCCCCTTCTCCTCTCCTCCCCCTCCCCCTCCTCTCCCCCCTTCTCCTCTCCTCTCCCCCCCAGGTGAGGACACTATGACAGGTGACGGAGGGGAGTACCTGAGAGCTGAGGATCTGAGGGAGCTGGGAGACGACTCTCTACCTGGACAATACCTGGACGGATTCAACTACATGAGCCACAACCTGGACAGGTGACACATGCACACACACACACTCGCACAAACACATACACAGTCACCAGAGGAGGCTGCTGAGGGGAGGACGGCTCATAATAATGACTGGAACGGAGCGATTGGAATGTCATCAACGCCTGATACCGTTCCACTAATTCTGCTCCAGCCATTACCACGAGCCCGTCCTCCCCAGTTAAGGTGCCACCAACCTCCTGTGACACACATACACAAACTGACAGAAGGACAGACACACACACACACACACACACACACACACACACACTGACAGAAGGACAGACACACCAGGTCTGGTGGGTCCATGTCTCCAGGTCCCACCAGACCCCTATCACTGTGTTGATGTGTGATGTACTGTCCATGTCTCCAGGTCCAACCAGACCCCTATCCACCAGAGAGATGGAGTCCTGATAGAAGACATGATCACCAGCCACCAGGTCATTACACTTTTACACACCTTTACACACCTTTACACACCTTTACACACCTTTACACACCTGTATACACCTTTACACACCTTTACACACCTTTACACACCTGTATACACCTTTACACACACCTTTACACACCTTTACACACCTGTATACACTTTTACACACCTTTACACACCTTTACACACCTTTACACACATTTACACACCGTTACATACCGTTACACACCGTTACACACCTTTACACACCTTTACACACATTTACACACCGTTACATACCGTTACACACCGTTACACACCTTTACACACCTTTACACACCTTTACACACCTTTACACACATTTACACACCGTTACATACCGTTACACACCGTTACACACCTTTACACACCGTTACACACCTTTACACACCTTTACACACATTTACACACCGTTACATACCGTTACACACCGTTACACACCTTTACACACCTTTACACACACCTTTACACACCTTTACACACCTGTATACACCTTTACACACCTTTACACACCTTTACACACACCTTTACACACCTTTACACACCTGTATACACCTTTACACACACCTTTACACACCTTTACACACATACAAACCCTTACACACACCTGTAGAAACCTTAACACACCTGTAGAAACCTTAACACACCTGTAGAAACCTTAACACACCTGTAGAAACCTTAACACACCTGTATACTCGCCTATATAAATACACCTGTTGATGTTTCTATTGAAGTCCAGCTCCAGATGTAGTTGTGTACCGTTGTGTGTTGGTCAGCAGGTGTCGTCTCTGTCCAGAGAGAATGAGAAGGCGTCGTTCAGACTGAGCTGGGGAGCAGAGCACCTGGACAACGTAGT
>NW_025534080.1:237500-280000 GCF_020615455.1 Coregonus clupeaformis
TATTTTTTGACTTTGTTTGTTTTGCCCCATATGTAACTCTGTATTGTTGTTTTTATCGCACTGCTTTGCTTTATCTTGGCCAGGTCGCAGTTGTAAATGAGAACTTGTTCTCAACTGGTTTACCTGGTTAAATAAAGGTGAAATAAAAAATAAAATAAAATAAAAAGAATGGAATGTAAGTCAGTAGAATGGAATGGAAGTCAGTAGAATGGAATGGAAGTGATTATAATGGAATGGAAGTCAGTAGAATGGAATGGAAGTCAGTAGAATGGAATGGAAGTGATTATAATGGAATGGAAGTCAGTAGAATGGAATGGAAGTCAGTAGAATGGAATGGAAGTGATTATAATGGAATGGAAGTCAGTAGAATGGAATGGAAGTGATTATAATGGAATGGAAGTCAGTAGAATGGAATGGAAGTCAGTAGAATGGAATGGAAGTCAGTAGAATGGAATGGAAGTGATTATAATGGAATGGAAGTCAGTAGAATGGAATGGAAGTGATTATAATGGAATGGAAGTGATTATAATGGAATGGAAGTCAGTAGAATGGAATGGAAGTCAATAGAATGGAATGGAACTGGGGTGAATGGAATGGAAGTCAGTAGAATGGAATGGAAGTCAATAGAATGGAATGGAACTAGGTAGAATGGAATGGAAGTCAATAGAATGGAATGGAACTAGGTAGAATGGAATGGAAGTCAGTAGAATGGAATGGAAGTCAATAGAATGGAATGGAACTAGGTAGAATGGAATGGAAGTCAGTAGAATGGAATGGAAGTGGAATGTCAGGCCTCACAGTGTTCCCTCCTCACCTGTCACCACACCATGTCATCTCAGAATGATGTCACACAACAGTTGTTCCATCCCAGTTTCAGTTTGCTACCCAACACAGACAGCAACACTGATGCTCTGTCTGCATGAGTCCAGATTACGGATTAACATAGTAGGGATTAACATGGATCCATGAGTCCTGGATCCCAGGACTGTCCCAGGAACACCCTGGAAAGGACAACATTTTCCCCAATATGGCACTAATGCAATTCCACTTAATACACTACATGGACAGCAGCAGTTTAGCAACAAAATACAATAGTCCATTATCCGAACATGTTGTCATGGAAACCTTTAGACGAGCGCATTAACTTCACACAAAGCCGCCATGAATTCAAAGCATGCGCGACCCGCATGCAGGAAACAGGAAACAGGAAACAGGAAACAGTATAGCCTAGAATGTAACGTGTGCCTCTTTGAGCTGTCACTGTAACTCTTCAGACAGGCTTATATGCACAATTCACTACATAGGCATCTCTGTCACAGACATGAAGTCTGTTAACAATTCACTACATAGGCATCTCTGTCACAGACATGAAGACTGTTAACAATTCACTACATAGGCATCTCTGTCACAGACATGAAGTCTGTTAACAATTCACTACATAGGCATCTCTGTCACAGACAAGAGGTCTGTTAACAATTCACTACATAGGCATCTCTGTCACAGACAAGAGGTCTGTTAACAATTCACTACATAGGCATCTCTGTCACAGACATGAAGTCTGTTAACAATTCACTACATAGGCATCTCTGTCACAGACATGAAGACTGTTAACAATTCACTACATAGGCATCTCTGTCACAGACATGAAGACTGTTAACAATTCACTACATAAGCATCTCTGTCACAGACACGAAGTTTGTTAACAATTCAGAGAAGCAAGATGGAAAATTCTATCTTCTCCTGTCCTCTGGAGCCCAGGCTATTTTCCTATCCAGTCCCAATCCCACTGAAAACCCAAAATCCTAACTCCTGTCTCGCATGAAAATTCCTAATTTTATTCTGTAATCCATTGGTTGCATTGTCAAAGCACGTCTCTTGCCTACGCATGTCAAAATACCGTTATAACATTTCCCGAGATTCTTTGCGCCGGCTCGTTCTTGCTACCCATATGAGAGCTACGGTAGAGAATGTGTGATCAACAAAAACGGTTTGAGAGTAGATATGGATATTTTTAAACAGAGTTGGTCCCCGTTAAGATACCTTGATATTTAAACTATTTCCAGTCTTCATCTTCCCGTTATTCATGAGCTGATCTGCTACCTGTATAATCATCAACTCCATTTAGCCCCAAAAATAGGACCTATTCTGTCATTCTTTGAAGGACGTTATCAAGCAAGCTTAGCAACTTTGGTCATTTGACTTTTGTTTGACTGCCGTTACGGAAGTCGGTGCTTCCTGCGCGCGCTCTGTGTGGAGGTAGCCTAGGTTACCTACTGCTGGAATGCGCTGAATGAATTGAGAAACGTGATAAAGCTCAGAATTTATAACTGACCTGTCTCGCAATTCACAACAATGTCACTAACCACGTTTCCATCCACAGTTTTCATGCGAGTAAAGTCATACCGTATTTATATATATTTTTTAAATCACGACAGCTGTGATGGAAACAGGAAGTTTCAGAACAATTGTATAAATGCCGACAGATCGTTTTTGTTCATTGGACATGGTGAGATCTTTTTGTGTCTGTAAAATTATGCGAGAAATGGCGGTGGAAACGCCTTTATGCGCAAATCATATCGAAGTAAACTCAAGAGTCACACGTTGATATGGAGTGTGGTCCTCCCACTACGACTCGGGAAACCATGCAGTTTATTCGGCTACAAATTAAATAAATTATGATGAACGTCACAGGGTGGTGAAAGTGAAAGGTGATGAGCTTGATGCTCCTTTCAGATAAATATGGAGGGTCTTATTCTGGTGACATGATGATCGATGCTCGACTGCCATTTGACAAATTCTAAATATTCTCGTTCTTATCCATAATAATCTCATCATGTAGACTAGCCGACCCACACTGGATCCGCGAGCTGTTGATTACAGCGCACGTGCCAAGACCAGAGTAGGCACATTTGATATTTAACGTAACCGTTTTTGTGACAAAACTATTGGTAGAGTTGAAAATGCCATGGAAACACATTTACATTAAAACATTTTATTTGGTTCATTAAACCTAAGCGAAAAAGTACATGTTGTGTGCACTACTTTCTCACGCACTGATTTATATCTGCAACAAGTCCGTTTGGTGGAAAACACATTCCCGATATTGAAAATATGAATCCCTAGTCCAGAGGATCTCTTTTGCTGCTTCCCAAATGGCACCCTATTCCGTACATAGTGTACTACTACTACAAGATTTAGAATAAACCCAGGATTACATTACTGTACCTTTTCACATACTAAGACAAAGATAAGAGAACAACTGTCTCAAACACTAAATCTGGCTCAAAGTCATGTGGTGTGATATGACTTCACACTTTCTCTGTACACTTTCCCAGATCAACCATTTAACCCCTTCTCCCCCCTTTCCCCTCCTCCCTCTCCCTCCACACCTCTCCCTCTCCTCTCTCCTGCCCTACTCCTCCCATCCCTTCCTCTTCTACCCTTCATCTCTCCTTCCATACTCCCTCTCCATCTCATCTCTCCTTCCCTACTCCATCTCCATCTCCATCTCTCCTTCCCTACTCCCTCTCCATCTCCATCTCTCCTTCCCTACTCCATTTCCATCTCCATCTCTCCTTCCCTACTCCCTCTCCATCTCCATCTCTCCTTCCCTACTCCCTCTCCATCTCCATCTCCATCTCTCCTTCCCTACTCTCTCTCCATCTCCATCTCTCCTTCCCTACTCTCTCTCCATCTCTCCTTCCCTACTCCCTCTCCATCTCCATCTCTCCTTCCCTACTCCCTCTCCATCTCCATCTCTCCTTTCCTACTCTCTCTCCATCTCCATCTCTCCTTCCCTACTCCCTCTCCCTCTCCATCTCCATCTCTCCTTCCCTACTCCCTCTCCATCTCCATCTCTCCTTCCCTACTCCCTCTCCATCTCCATCTCTCCTTCCCTACTCCCTCTCCATCTCCATCTCTCCTTCCCTACTCCCTCTCCATCTCCATCTCTCCTTCCCTACTCCCTCTCCCTCTCCATCTCCATCTCTCCTTCCCTACTCCCTCTCCATCTCTATCTCTCCTTCCCTACTCCCTCTCCATCTCCATCTCTCCTTCCCTACTCCCTCTCCATCTCCATCTCTCCTTCCCTACTCCCTCTCCATCTCCATCTCTCCTTCCCTACTCCCTCTCCATCTCCATCTCTCCTTCCCTACTCCCTCTCCATCTCTATCTCTCCTTCCCTACTCCCTCTCCATCTCCATCTCTCCTTCCCTACTCCCTCTCCATCTCTATCTCTCCTTCCCTACTCCCTCTCCATCTCCATCTCTCCTTCCCTACTCCCTCTCCATCTCCATCTCTCCTTCCCTACTCCCTCTCCATCTCCATCTCCATCTCTCCTTCCCTACTCCCTCTCCCTCTCCATCTCCATCTCCATCTCTCCTTCCCTACTCCCTCTCCATCTCCATCTCTCCTTCCCTACTCTCTCTCCCGCTCCATCTCCATCTCTCCTTCCCTACTCCCTCTCCATCTCCATCTCTCCTTCCCTACTCTCTCTCCCTCTCCATCTCCAATTCTCCTTCCCTACTCCCTCTCCATCTCCATCTCTCCTTCCCTACTCTCTCTCCCTCTCCATCTCCATCTCTCCTTCCCTACTCCCTCTCCATCTCCATCTCTCCTTCCCTACTCCCTCTCCCTCTCCATCTCCATCTCTCCTTCCCTACTCCCTTTCCATCTCCATCTCCATCTCTCCTTCCCTACTCCCTCTCCATCTCTCCTTCCCTACTCCCTCTCCATCTCCATCTCTCCTTCCCTACTCCCTCTCCATCTCCATCTCTCCTTCCCTACTCCCTCTCCCTCTCCATCTCCATCTCTCCTTCCCTACTCCCTCTCCATCTCTATCTCTCCTTCCCTACTCGCTCTCCATCTCCATCTCTCCTTCCCTACTCCCTCTCCATCTCCATCTCTCCTTCCCTACTCCCTCTCCATCTCCATCTCTCCTTCCCTACTCCCTCTCCATCTCCATCTCTCCTTCCCTACTCCCTCTCCATCTCTATCTCTCCTTCCCTACTCCCTCTCCATCTCCATCTCTCCTTCCCTACTCCCTCTCCATCTCCATCTCTCCTTCCCTACTCCCTCTCCATCTCCATCTCTCCTTCCCTACTCCCTCTCCATCTCCATCTCTCCTTCCCTACTCCTCTCCATCTCCATCTCCATCTCTCCTTCCCTACTCCCTCTCCCTCTCCATCTCCATCTCCATCTCTCCTTCCCTACTCCCTCTCCATCTCCATCTCTCCTTCCCTACTCTCTCTCCCGCTCCATCTCCATCTCTCCTTCCCTACTCCCTCTCCATCTCCATCTCTCCTTCCCTACTCTCTCTCCCTCTCCATCTCCAATTCTACTTCCCTACTCCCTCTCCATCTCCATCTCTCCTTCCCTACTCTCTCTCCCTCTCCATCTCCATCTCTCCTTCCCTACTCCCTCTCCATCTCCATCTCTCCTTCCCTACTCCCTCTCCATCTCCATCTCTCCTTCCCTACTCCCTCTCCATCTCCATCTCTCCTTCCCTACTCCCTCTCCATCTCCATCTCTCCTTCCCTACTCCCTCTCCATCTCCATCTCTCCTTCCCTACTCTCTCTCCATCTCTCCTTCCCTACTCCCTCTCCATCTCCATCTCTCCTTCCCTACTCTCTCTCCATCTCCATCTCTCCTTCCCTACTCCCTCTCCATCTCCATCTCTCCTTCCCTACTCCCTCTCCATCTCCATCTCTCCTTCCCTACTCCCTCTCCATCTCCATCTCTCCTTCCCTACTCCCTCTCCATCTCTCCTTCCCTACTCCCTCTCCATCTCCATCTCTCCTTCCCTACTCTCTCTCCATCTCTCCTTCCATACTCCCTCTCCATCTCATCTCTCCTTCCCTACTCCCTCTCCATCTCCATCTCTCCTTTCCTACTCTCTCTCCATCTCCATCTCTCCTTCCCTACTCCCTCTCCATCTCCCTTTCCCTCCCCCATCCTCCCTACCCCCCTCCTTCCCCCTCTCCCTCCTCTCCCTCCAGCTTCCTGGTCAGTTTCATGGTGGACGCCAGGGGCGGGGCCATGCGTGGTTGCCGCCACAACGGGCTGCGCATCATTGTGCCGCCCAGGAAGTGTTCTGCTCCGACGCGGGTGACGTGCCGCCTGGTGAAGAGGCACCGCCTGGCGTCCATGCCCCCCCTGGTGGAGGGAGAGGGGCTGGCAGGACGCATCATAGAGGTCGGCCCCACTGGGGCACAGTTCCTCGGGTAAGATGGAGAGAGCGAGAGAGAGAGAGAGAGAGAGAGAGAGAGAGAGAGAGAGAGAGAGAGAGAGAGAGAGAGAGAGAGAGAGAGAGAGAGAGAGAGAGAGAGAGAGAGAGAGAGAGAGAGAGAGAGAGAGAGAGAGAGAGAGAGAGAGAGAGAGAGAGAGAGAGAGTATGTGTTAACGTTCTCTTCTTCCCCCGTGCTGCGTAATGGATCAGTAAGCTCCACCTTCCCACGGCCCCGCCCCCTCTCAATGAGGGAGAGAGTCTGGTCAGCAGGATACTACAGCTGGGGCCTCCTGGCACCAAGTTCCTGGGGTAACTCACACATTACAGCTGGGCCCTCCTGGCACCAAGTTCCTGGGGTAACTCACACACTACAGCTGGGGCCTCCTCGCACCAAGTTCCTGGGGTAACTCACACACTACAGCTAGGGCCTCCCGGCACCAAGTTCCTGGGGTAACTCACACATTACAGCTGGGGCCTCCTGGCACCAAGTTCCTGGGGTAACTCACACACTACAGCTGGGGCCTCCTCGCACCAAGTTCCTGGGGTAACTCACACACTACAGCTAGGGCCTCCCGGCACCAAGTTCCTAAGGTAACTCACACATTACAGCTGGGGCCTCCTGGCACCAAGTTCCTGGGGTAACTCACACACTACAGCTGGGGCCTCCTCGCACCAAGTTCCTGGGGTAACTCACATACTACAGCTGGGGCCTTCTGGCACCAAGTTCCTGGGGTAACTCACATACTACAGCTAGGGGCCTCCCGGCACCAAGTTCCTGGGGTAGGAGAGACCACAGAGAGAGAGAGAGGGGACACCATATACAGTGACTTCGGAAAGTATTCAGACCCCTTGACTTGTTCCACTTTTTTTAATTATCAATCTACACGCAATAACCCATAATGACAAAGCAAAAACTCTTTTTTCGAAATGTTTGCTAATTTATTCAAAATAAATGCAGTACTTTGTTGAGCACCTTTGGCAGCGATTACAGCCTAGAGTCTTCTTGGGTATGACGCTACAAGCTTGGCACACCTGTATTTGGGGAGTTTCTCCCATTCTTCTCTGCAGATCCTCTCAAGCTCTGTCAGTTTGGATGGGGAGCGTCGCTGCACAGCTATTTTCAGGTCTCTCCACAGATGTTAGATCGGGTTCAAGTCAGGGCTCTGGCTGGGCCACTCAAGGACATTCAGAGACTTGTCCCAAAGCCACTCCTGCGTTGTCTTGGCTGTGTGCTTAGGGTCGTTGTCCTGTTGGAAGGTGAACCTTCGCCCCAGTCTGAGGTCCTGAGTGCTCTGGAGCAGGTTTTCATCAAGGATCTCTCTGTACTTTGCTCCGTTCATCTTTCCCTCGATCCTGACTAGTCTCCCAGTCCCTGCCGCCGAAAAACATCCCCACAGCATGATGCTGCCACCACCATGCTTCACCGTAGGGATGGTGCCAGGTTTTCTCCAGACGTGACACTTGGCATTCAGGCCAAAGAGTTCAATCTTGGTTTCATCAGACCAGAGAATCTTGTTTTTCATGGTCTGAGAGTCCTTTAGGTGCCTTTTGGCAAACACCAACCGGGCTGTCATGTGCCTTTTACTGAGGAGTGGCTTCCGTCTGGCCACTCTACCATAAAGGCCTGATTGTTGGAGTGCTGCAGAGATGGATGTCCTTCTGGAAGGTTCTCCCATCTCCACAGAAGAACTCTGGAGCTCTGTCAGAGTGACCATCGGGTTCTTGGTCACCTCCCTGACCAAGGCCCCATCTCCCTCGATTGCTCAGTTTGGCCCGGCAGCCAGCTCTAGGAAGAGTCTTGGTGGTTTCAAACTTCTTCCATTTAAGAATGATGGCGGCCACTGTGTTCTTGGGGACATTCAATGCTGCAGACATTTTTTGGTACCCTTCCCCAGATCTGTGCCTCTACACAATCCTGTCTTGGAGGTCTACGGACAATTCCTTCGACCTCATGGCTTGGTTTTTGCTCTGACATGCACTGTCAACTGTGGGACCTTATATAGACAGGTGTGTGCCTTTCCAAATCATATATACTAGCCCACCCAGCCAGCCAGCCCATATATACCCTGGTCTCATCATATATACTACCCCACCCAGCCAGCCAGCCCATATATGCCCTGGTCTCATCATATATTCTCCCCAGCCCAGCCAGCCCATATATACCCTGGTCTCATCATATATTCTCCCCAGCCCAGCCAGCCCATATATACCCTGGTCTCATCATATATACTACCCCAGCCCATCCAGCCAGCCCATATATACCCTGGTCTCATCATATATACTACCCCAGCCCATCCAGCCAGCCCATATATACCCTGGTCTCATCATATATACTACCCCAGCCCATCCAGCCAGCCCATATATACCCTGGTCTCATCATATATTCTCCCCAGCCCAGCCAGCCCATATATACCCTGGTCTCATCATATATACTACCCCACCCAGCCAGCCCATATATACCCTGGTCTCATCATAGATTCTCCCCAGCCCAGCCAGCCCATATATACCCTGGTCTCATCATATATACTACCCCACCCAGCCAGCCCATATATACCCTGGTCTCATCATATATACTACCCCAGCCCATCCAGCCAGCCCATATATACCGTGGTCTCATCATATATTCTCCCCAGCCCAGCCAGCCCATATATACCCTGGTCTCATCATATATACTACCCCAGCCCATCCAGCCAGCCCATATATACCCTGGTCTCATCATATATTCTCCCCAGCCCAGCCAGCCCATATATACCCTGGTCTCATCATATATTCTCCCCAGCCCTCTCCACATTTGAGTTCCAGGGTTGTTGTTTTGTTGTTGAGAACTACAGTCTGAATCTGTTCCAGTTCTATCCCACTATCCCCATGATTTTTCCTCCCCATGTTGTGATGTTGTGATTTTTCTATGTTCAGAATGTTATGTCACCTGACCCTCCTCCTCCTCATCATTATCATCATCATCATCATCAAAATAAATGTATTATTATCTTATCATATCCTTCTGTTTGCTTGAATCTCCTCCAGGAATTTCTCCAGGATTTATTTGTCCCTCATCTTGTGATGTTTTGTGTTCTTCCATGGAATGGGTCCTCCTGTCATCACGACCTTTACCAATTTCCCTGACCTCTGACCCTCCAGGCCGGTGATTGTGGAGATCCCCCACTTCGCGGCCCTGCGGGGGACGGAGCGGGAGCTGGTGATTCTGAGGAGTGAGATGGGGGAGAGCTGGAGGGAACATCACTGTGAGCACAGTGAGGAGGAACTCAACCAAATACTGAACGGCATGGACGAGGGTGAGACAGGGGGAGACAGGGGGGAGGAGGGGGGAGTGGACTGGGGATGGAGGAGCAGGGAGGGAGTGGGGAGGGAGGAGCAGGGAGGAGGCAGGAGGGACTTGACAGCACCAGACTGCCATGCCAGCAATCGTTCAATTTTTCTACCTTTGTTCATTCACCAAAGAGGATGAAACAGTTAGGTCCCGACTGCTCAATCCGATTGGTCCTTGTGTATCGCCTGACCCCTGTTTTTTTCCCTGTCCTCCCATTGGTTTCCTCCTCCAGAGCTGGATTCTCCCGAGGAGCTGGAGAAGAAGAGGATTTGCCGTATCATCACCAGGGACTTCCCACAATACTTTGCGGTGGTGTCGCGCATCAAGCAGGACAGCCGACTGATTGGTCCTGAGGGAGGGGTGTTGAGCAGTACCCTGGTACCTCAGGTCCAGGCTGTGTTCCCAGAGGGTGCTCTCACTAAGAACATCAGGGTTGGACTACAGGTAGGAAGGGGGGGTCTGATGATCGAACAACTGAACACTTTTGAAGTTTTAATTTGTTTCTTACTTCCTGACTCTCGCGTTCCACTTCCTCCTAGGCTCAGCCAATCGGCGTAGACCTGGTGAAGAGGATTCTGGGTAACAGGGCTACGTTCAGCCCCATCGTTACCTTAGAGCCCAGGAGGCGGAAGTTCCACAAGCCAATCACCATGACGATCCCTGTCCCCAAGAGCTCGAGCAACGACGGGACAGCCAACGTGTTTGGAGGGGACACGCCCACTCTGCGTCTGCTCTGCAGTATCACTGGTACGTAGGAAATGACTGTTGATTGGTTGGTTGATTGGTTGGTTGATTGGAAGGTTGGTTGGTTGGTTGATTGACTGACTGACTGAATGATTGATTGTGAGTAGTCATGTTTGCCTTCTTGATATACAGCAAAGCCTGGTTTGAATCAACCCACATTCATATTTAGAATATATTTACCAGAGAGTTCCATCCTGATGTGTGTTCTAGGTGGAACCACTCCTGCCCAATGGGAGGACATCACTGGCTCCACCCCCCTCACCTTCATCAACCAATGTGTGTCCTTCACCACCAACGTGTCAGCAAGGTGAGGGCTCCAGAGGGAGGGACTAGTGTGTTTTCATCTGATGTCTGTTGTTTTGACATTCTGTTGAAAACACCATCCTCCTTCTGATTAAACTACTGATGGAATGATTGATTCTTCATTCGATTGGATTGATTGATCTATTACGTCCTAGATAGATAGATAGATAGATAGATAGATAGATAGATAGATAGATAGATAGATAGATAGATAGATAGATAGATAGATAGATAGATAGATAGATAGATAGATAGATAGATAGATAGATTGATTGATCTATCAATTCATTAATTATTGATAATCCCCTCCCCCTCCGGTGCGCTGTAGGTTCTGTTTGATAGACTGACAGATTGATCTATTGATAGATTGATGAACTTATTGATTATTGATTCTCTACCTGTAGGTTCTGGCTGATAGACTGACAGATTGATCTATTGATAGATTGATGAACTTATTGATTTATTGATTCTCTACCTGTAGGTTCTGGCTGATAGACTGTCGTCAGACCCAGGAGGCTGTGAGTTTCTCTACCCAGCTGTACAGAGAGATCATCTGTGTCCCCTACATGGCCAAGTTCGTCATCTTCGCCAAGACGCTGGACCCCATCGAGGCCCGCCTCCGCTGCTTCTGCATGACGGACGACAAGATGGACAAGACCCTGGAACAGCAAGAGAACTTCACAGAGGTGGCCCGGAGTAGAGACGTAGAGGTGAGAGGGGGGAGGAGAGTGGGGAGGGGGAGAGGAGGAGAGGGGAGAGAGGGAGGGAGGGAGGGAGGGAGGGAGGGGGAGAGACCCTGGAACAGCAAGAGAACTTCATAGAGGTGGCCCGGAGTAGAGACGTAGAGGTGAGAGGGGGAGAGGAGAGTGGGGAGGGGGAGAGGAGGAGAGGGGAGAGAGGGAGGGAGGGAGGGAGGGAGGGAGGGAGGGAGGGAGGGAGGGGGGGAGAGAGGGAGGGAGGGAGGGGGGAGAGACCCTGGAACAGCAAGAGAACTTCACAGAGGTGGCCCGGAGTAGAGACGTAGAGGTGAGAGTGGGAAGGAGGAGAGGAGAGTGGGGAGTGGGAGAGGGGGGGAGACCCTGGAACAACAAGGGAAATTCGCAAAGGTGACCCAGAGCAGAGATGTGGTGAGGGGGAAGGAGGGCGGAATGGAGAGGCAGGAGGGTGGGAGAGGGGGTGAGGAGGGGAGAGGGAGGATGGAGAGGAGGAGAAACCCTGGAACAACAGGAGGAGGGGAGAGGGAGGGGAGGGGAGAGGTAGGGAGGAGGGAGAGGTGACCCGGCACCAGTTCAGTAAAGATTTCCCCAAACCGTAACAGTTCTTTGATTTCATTTCATTCATGCTCGCTGTCGACAAGACTGATTTATGCAGAATGCACAGTTATATTATTTAGACAATACTTTAAACACATAAGATGCAGTACATGGTTCTTGGTGTCTGACCCTAGCTCTCTACTGTCTGTCTGTCTGTCTGTCTGTCTGTCTGTCTGTCTGTCTGTCTGTCTGTCTGTCTGTCTGTCTGTCTGTCTGTCTGTCTGTCTGTCTGTCTGCCTGCCTGCCTGCCTGCCTGCCTGCCTGCCTGCCTGCCTGCCTGCCTGCCTGTCTGTCTGTCTGTCTGTCTGTCTGCCTGCCTGCCTGCCTGCCTGCCTATCTGTCTGTCTGTCTGCCTGCCTGCCTGCCTGCCTGTCTGTCTGTCTGTCTGTCTGTCTGTCTGTCTGTCCGTCCATACTACAGGTGTTGGAGGGGAAGCCGATCTTTGCAGACTGTTTTGGGAACCTGGTTCCTCTGACCAAGAGTGGACAGCATCACGCCTTCAGCTTCTACGCATTCAAAGAGAACCGCCTCGCACTCTTCATCAAGGTAACACGCCATTACTGGACTTCTTATACACTGGGGAAGTGTGACGCGGTTGTCCGCTTTGTTTTAGTTCTGAATGGACTTCATGCACCAAACCCACGGAAATAAAAACGGCGATAGAATACATCAAAGACACTGGTATATCATTTAATATGTATTTTAATTAGTTTGATTATACAGTACAATAAAAGTGGATACCAGAAAATGTTTTTCACTTTCCCAGCGAATAACCACACACTCACCTGATTCCAGGGCTTTCCAGTGATTGGTTGATTGATTGATTGATTGACTGGCTGACTGACCAACTAACTGATTCATTGATTGATTGACAGATTCGTGACAGCGCCCAGGAGCCGTGTGGCAGACTGTCCTTCACCAAGGAGCCCCGCACCTACCGTAGTCTTACCCACAATGCAATCTGCAACCTGAACATCACGCTGCCCACCTACTGCAAGGTAAGACACCTGAACACACCTGGACTGGACACAGTGTGTAATAACATTAAATAATGCTGGACAAAGTGTGTAATAACATTAAATAATGCTGGACACACCTGGACTGGACACAATGTGTAATAACATTAAATAATGCTGGACACAATATGTAATAACATTAAATAATGCTGGACACACCTGGACTGGACACAATGTGTAATAACATTAAATAATGCTGGACACACCTGGACTGGACACAATATGTAATAACATTAAATAATGCTGGACACACCTGGACTGGACACAATGTGTAATAACATTAAATAATGCTGGACACACCTGGACTGGACACAATGTGTAATAATATTAAATAATGCTGGACACACCTGGACTGGACACAATGTGTAATAACATTAAATAATGCTGGACACACCTGGACTGGACACAATGTGTAATAACGTTAAATAATGCTGGACACACCTGGACTGGACACAATGTGTAATAACATTAAATAATGCTGGACACGCCTGGACTGGACACAATGTGTAATAACATTAAATAATGCTGGACACACCTGGACTGGACACAATGTGTAATAACATTAAATAATGCTGGACACAATGTGTAATAATATTCAATAATGCTGGACACACCTGGACTGGACACAATGTGTAATAACATTAAATAATGCTGGACATGCCTGGATATCACAATAGTATGATGTACATCCCTTAAATGGTACCCCGATCCCTATATTGTGACCGGGTCATAAGTAGTGCACTAAATAGGGGCTCTGGTCTAAAGTAGTGCACTATAAAGGGGCTCTGGTCTAAAGTAGTGCACTATAAAGGGGCTCTGGTCTAAAGTAGTGCACTATAAAGGGGCTCTGGTCTAAAGTAGTGCACTATAAAGGGGCTCTGGTCTAAAGTAGTGCACTATAAAGGGGCTCTGGTCTAAAGTAGTGCACTATAAAGGGGCTCTGGTCTAAAGTAGTGCACTATAAAGGGGCTCTGGTCTAAAGTAGTGCACTATATAGGGGCTCTGGTCTAAAGTAGTGCACTATATAGGGGCTCTGGTCTAAAGTAGTGTACTATAAAGGGGCTCTGGTCTAAAGTAGTGCACTATAAAGGGGCTCTGGTCTAAAGTAGTGTACTATAAAGGGAATAGGGTGCCATTTGGGACGCAGCCATAATGTGCACTAACATAAAGTGAGTAGGTAAAGTGAGTAATGCTGTCCCAAAGCAGATCTGACTGAATGTGAATAATGCTGTCCCTAAGCAGATCTGGCTGAATGTGAATAATGCTGTCCCTAAGCAGATCTAGCTGGATGTGAATAATGCTGTCCCTAAGCAGATCTGGCTGAATGTGAATAATGCTGTCCCTAAGCAGATCTGGCTGAATGTGAATAATGCTGTCCCTAAGCAGATCTGGCTGAATGTGAATAATGCTGTCCCAAAGCAGATCTGGCTGAATGTGAATAATGCTGTCCCAAAGCAGATCTGGCTGAATGTGAATAATGCTGTCCCGAAGCAGATCTGGCTGAATGTGAATAATGCTGTCCCAAAGCAGATCTGGCTGAATGTGAATAATGCTGTCCCTAAGCAGATCTGGCTGAATGTGAATAATGCTGTCCCTAAGCAGATCTGGCTGAATGTGAATAATGCTGTCCCGAAGCAGATCTGGCTGAATGTGAATAATGCTGTCCCAAAGCAGATCTGGCTGAATGTGAATAATGCTGTCCCAAAGCAGATCTGGCTGAATGTGAATAATGCTGTCCCGAAGCAGATCTGGCTGAATGTGAATAATGCTGTCCCAAAGCAGATCTGGCTGAATGTGAATAATGCTGTCCCAAAGCAGATCTGGCTGAATGTGAATAATGCTGTCCCAAAGCAGATCTGGCTGAATGTGAATAATGCTGTCCCAAAGCAGATCTGGCTGAATGTGAATAATGCTGTCCCTAAGCAGATCTGGCTGAATGTGAATAATGCTGTCCCTAAGCAGATCTGTCTGAATGTGAATAATGCTGTCCCTAAGCAGATCTGGCTGAATGTGAATAATGCTGTCCCTAAGCAGATCTGGCTGAATGTGAATAATGCTGCCCCAAAGCAGATCTGGCTGAACGTCTTCTTTATTTTGCTCCTTGGTGTCCTATTCAGGAGTCTGATTCAGACCTGGACGCAGACGACGAGGTAACCAACTACACCTTTTTCCAGAACATTCTTCTTGTTCAATTTGTTTAAAAAAATGTTAGAAGACTTTTACCTGATTTCTGTTTATCAGCTGAATGTATTCAACATGTTGTATTGACCCCCTCCTCTCTTACAGAGTGACAAGAGTGACAAGAAATGTAAGCTTGAGCTATTTGTTTTTTAAAAAATGATTACGTTTGTTGGTAGTGACGAATACAGCCTCTGCATTAACTAACCTTCATAACTACCTGTAGTCCAGGAAGAACATATTCAATTACGTTGTGGTTTTTTTAATGCAGTACGCAGGCCAGTGATTTTGCATTGCTTAGCATAAAATAACGTCCGTTTGACTAACCGAGTTGTGTGTAATATAATATTACTAACACCTTGTTCAGTTAACTGTGGGTCCCTGGCCGCTATGCTATGGCTGGTATGCGTTGCATCCCTTCCTCTCCAATACCCATTCTGTTTCTCCCTCCTTCAATCCCTCCTTCATCCATTCAACCATCATCATCATCATCATCATCATCACGGGGCGGCAGGTAGCTTAGTGGTTAAGAGCGTAGTGCCAGTAACCGAAAGGTCGCTGGTTCTAATCCCCGAGCCGACTAGGTGAAAAATCTGTCGATGTGCCCTTGAGCAAGGCACTTAACCCTAATTGCTCCTGTAAGTCGCTCTGGATAAGAGCGTCTGCTAAATGACAAAAATGTAAATGTAAAATGTAAATGTAAAATCACGTTATTTCAGTTTTATAGAAGTCAAAGGGAATGCTTGAGATACTGTATGAATGCTTGAGATACTGTATGAATGCTTGAGATACTGTATGAATGCTTGAGATACTGTATGTGTGCTTGAGATACTGTATGAATGCTTGAGATACTGTATGAATGCTTGAGATACTGTATGAATGCTTGAGATACTGTATGAATGCTTGAGATACTGTATGAATGCTTGAGATACTGTATGTGTGCTTGAGATACTGTATGAATGCTTGAGATACTGTATGAATGCTTGAGAATACATATATATATGCCATGGCACTTCCAATGTGAATATTTAACATCCAATTATTTAAACGTATTTGGATGGCTAACAAAAACACACTGTACTATAGCAATATGTTAAACAAACTTAATTTAATTCCAGATTTTTGCTTGTTTGGAATTCAAAGAAGGAATTCATATAATGTGAATGTAAAGTTAATTTTTGTCTCCGATCACTCCCTTATTGTACTTCCATGGTTGCTGAAACACTTTCTTTGCTCTACATGAAAATAACTTGACTCACATACATATGGTATATGTTTGGTAGTCTGTGTGTGTGCGTGCGAGCGTGTGTGCGTGTGTTCGTGTGTGTGTATTCTGCCTGTACGTGTGTGTGTGTCTGTGTGTGTGTGTCTATGTGTGTGTATTCTGCCTGTATGTGTGTGTGTGTATGTCCGTGTGTGTGTGTGTCCGTGTGTGTGTGTGTCTGTGTATGTATATTCTGCCTGTACGTGTGTGTGTGTGTCCGTGTGTGTGTGTGTGTGTGTATTCTGCCTGTACGTGTGTGTATGTCCGTGTGTGTGTATGTCTGTGTGTGTGTGTCTGTGTGTGTGTATTCTGCCTGTACGTGTGTGTGTATGTACGTGTGTGTGTGTGTCCGTGTGTGTGTGTCTGTGTGTGTGTATTCTGCCTGTACGTGTGTGTGTGTGTATGTCTCTATCTCTCTTTTTAAGTTCTCTGAATTCATTTCTCGATTCATTAGCATGTTATATCACTGGTATCTTTTCTGTTATTGATTCATTAGCATGTTATATCACTGGTATCTTTTCTGTTATTGATTCATTAGCATGTTATATCACTGGTATCTTTTCTGTTATCAATTCATTAGCATGTTATATCACTGGTATCTTTTCTGTTATCAATTCATTAGCGCTTTTCACTTTTTACAGATCACTGAACTTCCTCTAATGAAAGCGCTTTTCTGAATGCTTAAAACACACCTAATAGTTCAGAAACCAAAACGGCATGATAAGATATTTATTTATAACATTAACTGAGGATTTCTACATGTATTTATATATAGTTTTACTGATAAGTTATTTATTTACAACATTAACTGAGATTTACTACATGTATGTATATATAGTTTTACTGATAAGTTATTTATTTACAACATTAACTGAGATTTACTACATGTATGTATATATAGTTTTACTGATAAGTTATTTATTTACAACATTAACTGAGGTTTTCTACATGTATTTATATATAGTTTTACTGATAAGTTATTTATTTACAACATTAACTGAGGTTTTCTACATGTATTTATGTATAGTTTTACTGATAGGTTATTTATTTACAACATTAACTGAGGATTTCTACATGTATTTATATATAGTTTTACTGATAAGTTATTTATTTACAACATTAACTGAGGTTTTCTACATGTATTTATATATAGTTTAATGCTAAGTTATTTATTTACAACATTAACTGAGGTTTACTACATGTATTTATATATAGTTTTACTGATAAGTTATTTATTTACAATATTAACTGAGATTTACTACATGTATTTATATATAGTTTTACTGATAAGTCATTTATTTACAACATTAACTGAGATTTACTACATGTATGTATATATAGTTTTACTGATAAGTTATTTATTTACAACATTAACTGAGATTTACTACATGTATTTATATATAGGTTACTGATAAGTTATTTATTTACAACATTAACTGAGATTTACTACATGTATGTATATATAGTTTTACTGATAAGTTATTTATTTACAACATTAACTGAGGTTTTCTACATGTATTTATATATAGTTTTACTGATAAGTTATTTATTTACAACATTAACTGAGATTTACTACATGTATTTATATATAGTTTTACTGATAAGTTATTTATTTACAACATTAACTGAGATTTACTACATGTATTTATATATAGTTTTACTGATAAGTTATTTATTTACAACATTAACTGAGGTTTTCTACATGTATTTATTTATAGTTTTACTGATAAGTTATTTATTTACAACATTAACTGAGATTTACTACATGTATTTATATATAGTTTTACTGATAAGTTATTTATTTACAACATTAACTGAGATTTACTACATGTATTTATATATAGTTTTACTGATAAGTTATTTATTTACAACATTAACTGAGGTTTTCTACATGTATTTATATATAGTTTTACTGATAAGTTATTTATTTACAACATTAACTGAGATTTACTACATGTATTTATATATAGTTTTACTGATAAGTTATTTATTTACAACATTAACTGAGGTTTACTACATGTATTTATACATAGTTTTACTGATAAGTTATTTATTTACAACATTAACTGAGGTTTTCTACATGTATTTATATATAGTTTTACTGATAAGTTATTTATTTACAACATTAACTGAGGTTTTCTACATGTATTTATATATAGTTTTACTGATAAGTTATTTATTTACAACATTAACTGAGGTTTTCTACATGTATTTATATATAGTTTTACTGATAAGTTATTTATTTACAACATTAACTGAGGTTTTCTACATGTATTTATATATAGTTTTACTGATAAGTTATTTATTTACAACATTAACTGAGGTTTTCTACATGTATTTATATATAGTTTTACTGATAAGTTATTTATTTACAACATTAACTGAGGTTTTCTACATGTATCTATATATAGTTTTACTGATAAGTTATTTATTTACAACATTAACTGAGGTTTTCTACATGTATTTATATATAGTTTTACTGATAAGTTATTTATTTACAACATTAACTGAGGTTTTCTACATGTATTTATATATAGTTTTACTGATACGTTATTTATTTACAACATTAATTGAGGTTTTCTACATGTATTTATATATAGTTTTACTCCCCATTTGTTTCTATTTACTTTAGAATTCCTGACAGTTTTTTACCAGCGGTTTTTACGAGGCGCGGGAAACGTTCTACTCTTTTCTCTCTGTTCGCTTTTGTCAGTGGACATGAACCCTCCATGTTGAGAACAATCTTGAGATGCTTCTTGTGTGAAACCAGTCTGTTTTCTCCCTCCATTTGTTCCATATTCATCAGGGTTGGGGGGTCAATTCCATTTAAATTCAAACGGTCAATTCAGAAAGTAAACCAAAATTCCAATTCCACATGTTCCTAATTGAAAAGCATTGAAGAGAATTGGAATTTTGGAACTGGAATTTCAGTGTACTTCCTGAATTGACTAGAATTTAAATGGAGTTGACCCCAACCCTGGTATTCAGGTCTCTCACCATTTTCATTTTTCCACCTCCCTGTTGTGTTTAGACTACTTCCCTGTTGTGTTTAGACTACTTCCCTGTTGTGTTTATGACGACTTCCCTGTTGTGTTTAGACTACTTCCCTGTTGTGTTTATGACGACTTCCCTGTTGTGTTTATGACGACTTCCCTGTTGTGTTTAGACTACTTCCCTGTTGTGTTTATGACGACTTCCCTGTTGTGTTTAGACTACTTCCCTGTTGTGTTTATGACTACTTCCCTGTTGTGTTTAGACTACTTCCCTGTTGTGTTTAGACTACTTCCCTGTTGTGTTTATGACGACTTCCCTGTTGTGTTTAGACTACTTCCCTGTTGTGTTTAGACTACTTCCCTGTTGTGTTTATGACTACTTCCCTGTTGTGTTTATGACGACTTCCCTCTTGTGTTTAGACTACTTCCCTGTTGTGTTTAGACTACTTCCCTGTTGTGTTTAGACTACTTCCCTGTTGTGTTTAGACTACTTCCCTGTTGTGTTTATGACGACTTCCCTGTTGTGTTTATGACGACTTCCCTGTTGTGTTTATGACGACTTCCCTGTTGTGTTTAGACTACTTCCCTGTTGTGTTTAGACTACTTCCCTGTTGTGTTTATGACTACTTCCCTGTTGTGTTTATGACTACTTCCCTGTTGTGTTTATGACGACTTCCCTGTTGTGTTTAGACTACTTCCTGTTGTGTTTATGACTACTTCCCTGTTGTGTTTAGACGACTTCCCTGTTGTGTTTATGACGACTTCCCTGTTGTGTTTAGACTACTTCCCTGTTGTGTTTATGACGACTTCCCTGTTGTGTTTAGACTACTTCCCTGTTGTGTTTAGACTACTTCCCTGTTGTGTTTAGATGACCTCCCTGTTGTGTTTATGACGACTTCCCTGTTGTGTTTATGACGACTTCCCTGTTGTGTTTAGACTACTTCCTGTTGTGTTTATGACTACTTCCTGTGTCATATGTATGAACGTGCAGTCAAACACACCAATATGTATTGACAGGTTATTTCTTGCCCATATCTTTCCTCCGTCCTGTTCTGTTTCTCTTTCTGTTTGCTTCGCTTTCTGCTGTTGCTGCCCTCCTCCTCCCCGCTCTCCTCTGGAGATCTTACCACTCCTCTTCCTTTGTCAAGCTGCTTTAACTTTTCCCTCTTTGAACAGAAGATATACTGGGATATGTTCTGCCCTGACCACGGTTTTCCGGTATCTTCTCTTCCCCCTTATGTTCTTTACACCTTTGGTTTGGTCTCATCCTTTTTTCAAAATGGAAGACGACGAGACGGAGTCGACAGACACTTACACGCTGCCGACCAATCAGGTGCTAGACCCAGCCATGCTGGCCAGCCCTGACCTTCTATCAGAGGTCTCCGACATGAAGCACGACCTCATCAAGATGTCTGCCATCTTGACGACAGAGCAAACTGAACACCCAAGCTCTTCGGATAGAGGAAGAGGAGGAGGAAGAGGAGGAAGGACAGGGATGGAGGAGGAACCCAGAGAGCCGTTTGAGATCATGGAACAGGTGAAAGAGGATCTGGAGAAGGTCGGAGAGATTTTACGAGGGGGAGATACTAGATTCACAAACAACAAAGAGAACGTACTGCAGATGTCCAAAATAGAGGACAAGGACTGGGTTCTTCTCTCTCAGACTAAAGCCAAAGCCATGACTCCCTCTGATGTTCAGGAGCCGGTACTACAAGAAGTCAGCATTCAGAGGAAGACCTCTTCCACAGTGACCAAAGAGGTTAGAGATATGTCAGGTATGGTATCTCACCTCAGTGGGGACATGAACCAGCACCTAGAAGAGAGACCTGCCATAACCAGTGGCCCACCACAGGACAGCATCGTCCAGGAGAGGTTTGATCAGGTCGATCTGAAGCGGGAAGGTAAACGCCATCCTCCTGAGATCAAAAAGCCGATCAGGAAGAAGCTGAGGGACAGGGAACGTTCTGGATGCAGCAGCTCCGAGGGAGAGCTGGAGAGGATGAGCTCTGAGGAGTCCCTTGATGGGGATATTGTTCTGGGGGAGCCGAGGCCGGGAGTGGTGCCTGGGTCTGAGCCTGGAGTGGTGTCTGGGTCTGGAGTGGTGTCTGGGTCTGGGTCTGTAGTGGTGTCTGGGTCTGGAGTGGTGTCTGGGTCTGGGTCTGGAGTGGTGTCTGGGTCTGGAGTGGTGTCTGGGTCTGGGTCTGGAGTGGTGTCTGGGTCTGGACTGGGAGTGGTGTCTGGGTCTGGGTCTGGAGTGGTGTCTGGGTCTGGACCGGGAGTGGGGCCCGGGACTGAGTTAAAACCGACTGCAACCCTGGATTGGGATGTCGTACTGGGGAAGTGTGGGCTCGGGTCTGGGTCTGAGCCTTGGTCTGGACCTTCTGGACCAACCCCAGCCATGGAGCCACCAGTGTCGCCCCTGGTCGTGGAAACCCCAATCGGGTCCATAAAGGACAGGGTGAGAGCTCTGCAAAAGAAGGTTGAGGAAGAGGAAGAGGGGGAGGATGGCCGTAAGCGAAAGCCTGCGCAGGCTCCAGTCCCTCAGACCACAACTTTCATCACCATCACTAAGGAGACGGGTGAGTCCCAGATGCCAGATCTTCCCAAGCTTCCCAGATCTCCGAAATCCCCCCGGTCTCAGACGGAGAGGCTGGAGGAGACAATGTCAGTCCGGGAGCTGATGAAGGCATTCCAGACTGGCCAGGATCCTTCAAAAAACAAAACAGGGCTCTTCGAGCACAAAGCCATGACTTCATCCACAACCTCCACATCGGGCTCCGAGGCAGTGATCTACAGTGAGACCTACAGAGCTGAACCCAGTCCCACAGAGCATCCGCCATCAGAAACTCCAACTTCCACAATCCTCTACCCGCAGAGTGATGTCCTGCCCCTCGACAACAAAGGGGCAGATGATGAACCACACCTGATCTTAGTAAGGGACCACTCTGAAGACTCTGAGATAACTCATGTTATGGTTCAGTTGCAGGAGTCAGCGACTAACATCAACAGAATACAATCAGAGGACAGAGGGATCCCTCTAGACAGGGCTCTACCAAAGGATGGAGGGATCCTCCTAGACAGGGCTCTACCAGAGGATGGAGGGATCCTCCTAGACAGGGCTCTACCAGAGGATGGAGGGATCCTCCTAGACAGGGCTCTACCAGAAGACGGAAGGATCCTCCTATATAAGGCTCAACCAGAGGATGGAGGGATCCTCTTAGAGAGGGCTCAACCAGAGGATGGAGGGATCCTCCTATACAGGGCTCTACCAGAGGATGGAGGGATCCTCCTATCCAGGGCTCAACCAGAGGACGGAGGGATCCTCTTAGACAGGGCTCTACCAGAGGATGGAGGAATCCTCCTATCCAGGGCTCAACCAGAGGATGGAGGGATCCTCTTAGACAGGACTCTACCAGAGGATGGAGGGATCCTCCTAGACAGGGCTCTACCAGAGGATGGAGGGATCCTCCTATCCAGGGCTCAACCAGAGGACGGAGGGATCCTCTTAGACAGGGCTCTACCAGAGGATGGAGGGATCCTCCTAGACAGGGCTCTACCAGAGGACGGAGGGATCCTCCTAGACAGGGCTCTACCAGAGGACGGAGGGATCCTCCTATCCAAGGCTCTATCAGAGAATGGAGGGATCCTCCTAGACAGGGCTCTACCAGAGGATGGAGGGATCCTCCTAGACAGGGCTCTACCAGAGGTCGGAGGGATCCTCCTATCCAGGGCTCAACCAGAGGATGGAGGGACCCACCTAGACAAGGCTCTACCAGAGGATGGAATGATCCTCCTAGACAGGGCTCTACCAGAGGATGGAGGGATCCTCCTAGACAGGGCTCTACCAGAGGATGGAATGATCCTCCTAGACAGGGCTCTACCAGAGGACGGAGGGATCCTCCTATCCAGGGCTCAACCAGAGGACGGAGGGATCCTCTTAGACAGGGCTCTACCAGAGGATGGAGGGATCCTCCTAGACAGGGCTCTACCAGAGGACGGAGGGATCCTTCTAGACAAGGCTCTACCAGAGGATGGAGGGATCCTCCTAAACAGGGCTCTACCAGAGGACAGAGGTATCCCTCAAGACAGGGCTCTACCAGAGGACGGAGGGATCCTCCTAGACAGGGCTCTACTAGAGGATGGAGGGATCCTCCTAGAAAGGGCTCTACCAGAGAAAGGAGGGATCCTCCTATCCAAGGCTCTACCAGAGGATGGAGGGATCCTCCTAGACAGGGCTCTACCAGAGGATGGAGGGATCCTCCTAGACAGGGCTCTACCAGAGGACGGAGGGATCCTCCTAGACAGGGCTCTACCAGAGGATGGAGGGATCCTCCTAAACAGGGCTCTACCAGAGGACAGAGGTATCCCTCAAGACAGGGCTCTACCAGAGGACGGAGGGATCCTCCTAGACAGGGCTCTACTAGAGGATGGAGGGATCCTCCTAGAAAGGGCTCTACCAGAGAAAGGAGGGATCCTCCTATCCAAGGCTCTACCAGAGGATGTAGGGATCCTCCTAGACAGGGCTCTACCAGAGGATGGATGGACCCACCTAGACAAGGCTCTACCAGAGGATGGAGTGATCCTCCTAGACAGGGCTCTACCAGAGGATGGAGGGATCCTCCTAGACAGGGCTCTACCAGAGGATGGAGGGATCCTCCTAGACAGGACTCTACCAGAGGACGGAGGGATCCTCCTAGACAAGGCTCTACCAGAGGATGGAGGGGTCCTCCTAAACAGGGCTCTACCAGAGGACAGAGGTATCCCTCAAGACAGGGCTCTACCAGAGGACGGAGGGATCCTCCTAGACAGGGCTCTACCAGAGGACAGAGGTATCCCTCAAGACAGGGCTCTACTAGAGGATGGAGGGATCCTCCTAGAAAGGGCTCTACCAGAGAAAGGAGGGATCCTCCTATCCAAGGCTCTACCAGAGGATGTAGGGATCCTCCTAGACAGGGCTCTACCAGAGGATGGAGGGATCCTCCTAGACAGGGCTCAACCAGAGGATGGAGGGATCCTCCTAGACAGGGCTCTACCAGAGGTCAGAGGGATCCTCCTATCCTGGGCTCAACCAGAGGATGGAGGGACCCTCCTAGACAGGGCTCTACCAGAGGACAGAAGGATCCTCCTATCCAGGGCTCAACCAGAGGATGGAGGGATCCTCTTAGACAGAGCTCTACCAGAGGACAGAGGAATCCTCCTAGACAGGGCTCTACCAGAGGATGTAGGGATCCTCCTAGACAGGGCTCTACCAGAGGATGGAGGGATCCTCCTAGACAGGGCTCTACCAGAGGATGGAGGGATCCTCCTAGACAGGGCTCTACCAGAGGTCGGAGGGATCCTCCTATCCTGGGCTCAACCAGAGGATGGAGGGACCCTCCTAGACAGGGCTCTACCAGAGGACAGAAGGATCCTCCTATCCAGGGCTCAACCAGAGGATGGAGGGATCCTCTTAGACAGGGCTCTACCAGAGGACAGAGGAATCCTCCTAGACAGGGCTCTACCAGAGGATGGAGGGATCCTCTTAGACAGGGCTCTACCAGAGGACGGAGGGATCCTCCTAGACAGGGCTCTACCAGAGGACAGAGGAATTCTTCTATCCAGGGCTCTACCAGAGAATGAAGGGATCCTCCTAGACAGGGCTCTACCAGAGGATGGAGGGATCCTCCTAGACAGGGCTCTACCAGAGAAAGGAGGGATCCTCCTAGACAGGGCTCTACCAGAGGACGGAGGGATCCTCCTAGACAGGGCTCTACCAGAGGACGGAGGGATCCTCCTAGACAGGGCTCTACCAGAGGATGAAGGGATCCTCCTAGACAGGGCTCTACCAGAGGATGGAGGGATCCTCCTAGACAGGGCTCTACCAGAGAAAGGAGGGATCCTCCTAGACAGGGTTCTACCAGAGGATGGAGGGATCCTCCTAGATAGGGCTCTACCAGATGATGGAGGGAGCAGCCCAGAGATGATGCAGCTGGAGGAACCAGAGATGGGACCAGACAGGAGGCCTTCTATAGAGATGCAGATCAGCCCGGACAGGAAACCCTCGGAGGACTTCAGCTCTGACATCAAGGCCGAGCTGGAGGACAGTCCAGAGTACCAGCTGTTCAGACAGACCTCGTCCACTGGGGACGACAACCACCCCCAGGCTGAAGCATCCAAGGAGGAACTCCCAGCAGACCACCCCAACGACAACCCAACCTTCATGTTCAGCCACTCTATGAACGACGACGGGCGGGATGAGTTATTTACTAAGGCTGAGAACCTGGTGGGGGATGAAAGCCCTGTGAGTCTGAAGCACGAAGGAGCAGCGGACTCTCCCGGGACTAGCGTAGGAACCAGGACTACCCATTCAGGTACGGGGGAGAGTGAGAAACACCAAGGGTTATCAGACACCCCACAGATGAGCCCACTCACATTCCCCACTCAGGAGGTAGACATGCCCACAGCTGATAAAGAGACAGAAATAATGGATGGGAAGAAGGTACTAGGAGATGTGATTCATGGTGATGAAGAAATCTTTCCAGAAACTGATGCTTTAGTCGTAGAAACCAAGCCTGTTCAGGAACCGCTGTTACAAGAAGTAATGATCCAACGGAAGACCTCCCCCAGACCAGTTACAGTGGTGAGAGATATGTCAGGGATGGAGTCACTCCTCAGTGGAGATATTGATCACTACCTAGAAGAGAGATCTATGGTAATCAGTGGTTCACCACAGGATGACATCGTCCAACAACAGAATTTCAAACAGGTCATCCTGACCAGGGACGACAAGCAACAATCACTAATGTTCTCCACTAAGGAGGTAGACGTGTCTACAGAAGATACAGAGGCAGAAACAGAAGACTGGTGGAAAGTGGAAGACATGGACGATGGTGGCGCTCGTGGTACCGAAGCGATAATCTTGAACCCAGTTCAGGAACCGATGTTACAAGAAGTCTTGATCGAAAGGAAGACATCCCCCAGACCGGTCGTAGCAGTTAGAGATATGTCAGGCATGGAGTCACTCCTCAGTGGAGATTTAGAACAATACCTAGAGAGACCTGTAGATGTCAGTGGTGCGCCGGAGGACGACGTCGTACAAGAGAGATTTGAACAGGTCGTGATTACACGGGAGAGGAAAAGGGAAGCACACGCGTTCTCCACTGAGCAGGTAGACCGGTCCGCAGTACATGAAGTGACAGAACAAGATGTGGTGAATGTAGTGCAAGCAGGAGCCATGGAGGATAATGCCGTCTGTGGTGATAAAGACTTAATGCGTAGTTGTTCAGCTGGGGAAGCATCAGAAAGTTCAGCTACTACAGTGACACGTTCAAGAGACTCAAGGAAGGTTACCTTTGACTTTCAAAGGGCGTTTGATTCAGTGCTCCCCACTCAAGCCTCCGAAGACGATGACCGGGTCCCTGTTGGGACAAGATCCATCTTAGAGGACTGGGATTCCTTAGAGATAAAACCATCGTACCACAAAACTACAGAAGTGTCATACTCAAACCTAAACATGCAAGACCCGATTTCAGCAGACAGAATTACTCCTGAATCTAGTTGGGTCGCACCAGAGATCCATGAAAGGGGTTCAGCTGATCAGGAAGTGGTGCACAGCCCAGACGGTATGTGTCATGCCCTCAGACCTGCAGACTTACAGGTCCTCTGTCCTTTGGCCCTGGGACACCCAGAGAGACGACTTTCCCATGAGGATTCTCTGGAGAGCAGTCCTGTCATGGAGGAAGGTTCCTCCAGGAAGTCCCCTGACTCTATAGAGCCAAGCCCAACCGGGGACTCCCCCTGCCCTGACTCACTGGAGAGCAGCCCCTCTGAACCGAAACGAGACACAGGCTTTCAGGCGACAGAGAAGACAGCTGTGTATGAAGACTACTACTCTCAGCTTAGAGCCTGTCTTGGTGAGGACCACGTTAGCAACATGGAGAATGAGGATTACTCCAAACGGACCTATCAAATGGAAGGTGAGCGTGAGGGTCCCTTCCCATTGAAGAGGGATGAGGAGGTGAGTTTTGACCCCAAAAAGCCAGACCCTGAGTGCCTCTCCATGCCCTTAAATGTGAGCTCACACCCTGAGGATGATGTGGAAGACGTGGATGCAGAGGGCAGCGAGACCGGCCAGAGACAGTTCACCCCAGAGGAGGAAATGTTCAAAATGGCCACCAAGATCAAAACCTTTGAGGAGATGGAGCAGGACTCCAAAATGAAGACAGACAGGAAACACTTAGAAGGCTCTGTGTTATCAGACCCTGAGGATTATGAAGAATGTCAGTCGATCGTTGACCTGATGGGAAGGGAGGCGAAATCAACTAAGCCCAAAACCGACGCCGATTCGCTTCAGTCTGAAATTGAAACTGTGGCTGAAATCCAACCCTCAGCCCCTGGTGCAGTAACTGAGTTGGATAGTTCAGTTCACTGCGAAGCGCACCTACCATACAGTGCCTCAGGACACTCACCATCAGGAAGACAGGTCTCTGAGCACCTCGACTATCGTTCACTAAGCACTGAAAAAGAACAATGTACCACAGAGAATATCAGTGAGAATATCAGTGAACGTACTGAGCAGGAAGATGAGATAGATGTAATGTCAGCTGTTCAAGCACCCGAGGAGGAGACGGGTCAGTCAGTCAAACCAGAGGTGTTATGCACTGACGATGAAAGCTTAAAGGAGGCGGAGGAGGATGTGGATGGTAAGGCAGCCATGTTGGACATGCATCATGAAGACATGCCTGTTCAGGGAGAGCTGGTCCCATGGAGTGCCATGCCAGACGACAACGACGACGATGACGATGAAGCCTTCGACGCGCGTGTGGAGGCGGAGGAACAAAGGATTATGGGTCTCGTGGAAGACTGCCCTACCCCTGACACCACACCGGGTCGCACACCAAGCGAGGGGGGCACCCCCAACCCCTTCCAGTTCCAGGAAGGGAAGTTCTTTGAGATGACCAGAGGGGGCGCAATCGACATGACAAGGAGGAGCTTTGAAGAGGAGGGCGAGGGCTATGCCTTCTTCCACATAGGAGAACACCCAGTTGACCAGGTCCTGTTCGAGGACGCTGGAGATTACGCTGGCCCCGATGTTCTCATAACAGAACAGGGTATTGCCGTTGCTGATCTACACCTCCAGGAGGATGAGGATCAAACCAAAGATGATTCTGACTCCTCCTTCCAGACTATACCATTAGCCGAGGCTGGTCAGAGGGGGAAACCAGTGGCCAAACCCAGGACCTTCATCAAAATGGAGCCAAAAGCTGAAACAGTCCCCCTGCTGGAAGCTAAGATGGAAAGCTCCTTAGAGGTCCAGATAGGTTCTCTAGACCCGACTATAGCTGACCTCCAGATGTCCACCACCACTACTACTGTCACCCGCTGTGTGTACTCTGAGCAGGTCCGCCAGTCATCCGACTCATCCCTTGAGGATGAAGAAGTGGAAGAGGAACAGCGCTCTGTCATTGAGATGCCCGCTGCGTATTATGACTCAGTGGCGCCCCCTATTGTCCTGGCAGGGTCTGACACCTCAGCTGCGGCTGACACCTCAGTGGCGCCCCCTAGTGTCCTGGCAGGGTCTGACACCTCTAATGTCCTGGAAGGGTCTGACATCTCAGTGGCACCCCCTAGTGTCCTGGCAGGGTTTTACACCTCAGCAGACGCTGTGGCTAAGGATGAAAGCAGTTTCAAATCAAAGATACCCGTCAAAGCTGGCTCAGTGAAATCAGACCTGGGGCTTGAGCAGAAATCAACAGTGGAGAAATCTCTCGATCATGACCGGAGGACGAGGTCCGAGGAGGATTTTGGAGCCGGGAAGAAAATCTTAACTGACAAAGACAACAGGAGTCACTCCGACAGCGACCATCCTACAACTAAATCCAAACCTCTCACCTCCAGACTCCCTGTCATGGGCAAACACAAACCCACAGCCCGCTCCTCCTCCTCCTCTTCCCAGCCCGACAGAGACCAGGGCTCTGACATACGAGAGCTTTCCCTCCGATCATCTCTGGACGTCGACGACATCAGTAGCAGCGGTGATCACAACAGTCCAGATTCTGTTATCTTCAAGTACGACAGCCCAACGCCTCGCAGTTCTGCCCCAGACACGAGGGCTTTGCCGACTCAGACACGGATTCGACCTTCCTCGGTGACGGGGGAGGTGTTTGAGTCGAGACCCGTCTGGGAAGACTCAGTGGAGACTCAGATGCAGCGAATCTCGGGTGATCGGACCCCGGAGCGGCAGCAAGGTACCAAAACTCTGGGTCCTGTGACTTCCTATCCTCTCTATCTTTCTCTGCTCCTTGGAAGCAAGACCTTTCTTTGTCTTATTCAAGACCAATCATTAGTCACTTTTCTGTTGTGTGTCTTGTGTTGTCATTTCGTGCCGTGCTGTGTTGTCTTTTATTCCCGTGCTGTGTTGTCTTGTCCCGTGCTGTGTTGTCTTGTCCCGTGCTGTGTTGTGTCTTGTCCCGTGCTGTGTTGTCTTGTCCCGTGCTGTGTTGTCTTGTCCCGTGCTTTGTTGTCTTGTCCCGTGCTGTGTTGTCTTTTATTCCCGTGCTGTGTTGTCTTGTCCCGTGCTGTGTTGTCTTGTCCCGTGCTGTGTTGTCTTGTCCCGTGCTGTGTTGTCTTGTACCGTGCTGTGTTGTCTTGTCCCGTGCTGTGTTGTCTTGTCCTGTGCTGTGTTGTCTTGTCCCGTGCTGTGTTGTCTTGTCCCGTGCTGTGTTGTCTTGTCCCGTGCTGTGTTGTCTTGTCCCGTGCTGTGTTGTCTTGTCCCGTGCTGTTGTGTCTTGTCCCGTGCTGTGTTGTCTTGTCCCGTGCTTTGTTGTCTTGTGTTGTTTCTTTTCCATATAAATGTCTAGTGTCTATTGACTATTGACTATTGACTATTGTCTATTGACTATTGTCTGTCTATTGACTATTGTCTATTGTCTATTGACTGTCTATTGACTATTAACTATTGACTATTGACTATTGACTATTGTCATTGACTATTGTCTATTGTCTATTGACTAATGTATATTGTCTATTGTCTATTGACTATAGTCTATTGACTATTGACTATAGTCTATTGTCTATTGACTATTGTCTATTGTCTAGTGTCTATTGTCTATGTATGTGTACATTAAATCTCAAGATTGACTGGCTTAGATGTGTTAGGAGAAAGCTCTTGAATGCCCATCATGATTA
Source organism: Coregonus clupeaformis (assembly GCF_020615455.1). Lineage (NCBI taxonomy): Eukaryota > Metazoa > Chordata > Actinopteri > Salmoniformes > Salmonidae > Coregonus > Coregonus clupeaformis. The sequence continues at coordinate 268,033 of NW_025534080.1, forward strand.
ACTTCAGGCCATCTAATAGACTTATACTTTACTGAAACCCCTTATACTAATCACCACACTGAGTTTGGAATGACACATTCTTTCCATTGCTTAAGTACTAATCGACCACAAATACACTTTCATGGTGTCCAAGTAGAGCAGGTAATGGATCACAACACCAGCCATAATTCATCCAGCGTCAGCACCATTAACTCCACAGCCTATAACATAGAGGCCAGTTACATTACGTAGTTGAATGTATCTGTACCTACGAGACCTAGAAAACATCCCGCAATTAACACGATCTCTAGAGAGTTTCAAACTGTTGTATTTTCATAGAAGTTATGGCCTGCGTCCCAATTGGAACCCTATTCCCTATAGGGGCTCTGGTCTAAAGTAGTGCACTACAAAGGAAATAGGGTACTATTTGGGACGAGGCCCATCATGTTGTTACTGTGCTGCCGTTGAGCCTGTGATGACCTGTGTGTAACGTCCGGCTGCGGTGGTGTTTGTAGTGGATTGGCACGACGATGCAGACAGGAAAGAGGAGACGTTGGCCATCATTGCAGACCTGCTGGGTTTCAGCTGGACAGGTAAGTTATCCAGTTTTGGTGTCGCAGGTGTAGAAAGTGTGTGTATGAAATAGGAGTGAAAAGCTGTGGACCCTGGTCAAATAGTACTCCCCTATGTCGGGAATAAGATGCCTACCTCAGTGTCTCCCCCCCCCCCCCCACCATGTGTCTCAGAGCTGGCGAGGGAGCTGGAGTTCAACGAGGACGAGATCCAGGGGGTGAGGATAGAGAAGCCTAACTCCCTGCAGGAGCAGAGCCAGGCTCTGTTGCAACGCTGGGCTGAGAGAGAGGGAAAACATGCCACCGGTACGGTCATCTGTTCTACTGGGCCTCACTGAACTGGGCCTGTGTCCCAGATGGAAACCCCATTCCCTATATAGTGCACTGCTCTGGTCGAAAGTAGTGCACTATGTAGGGAATAGGGTGCCATTTGGGACACTCTGCTGTGGACTCATCCATGGATACCATTCATCTATTTATGAGTGATAAATATGTGTCTTCTTAAATTGATTGTCTTTTTTTGTTGCTTTAAAGCGAGATTCTTTTGTTTAATAGAAGTGAAATAAATAATATAGATTTATTATTATTATTATTAATGAACTAATAATATGTCTACCTTCTGTCCGGCAGAGGACAGCCTGATAAAGAGGCTGACGAAGATCAACCGGATGGACATCGTCCACCTGATAGAGACACAGATGAACAAGTCAGCACAGGAGCAGACCTCCAGGACCTACGCAGAGATAGAGAAAACTCTGGACCAAAGTGAAGGTACCGGACCGGACGTAGTTACATTACATTACATTACAGAGATAGAGAATATTCTGGACCAAAGTGAAGGTACCGGACCGGACGTAGTTACATTACATTACAGAGATAGAGAATATTCTGGACCAAAGTGAAGGTACTGGACTGGATGCAGTTACATTACATTACAGAGATAGAGAATATTCTGGACCAAAGTGAAGGTACCGGACCGGATGCAGTTACATTACATTACATTACAGAGATAGAGAATATTCTGGACCAAAGTGAAGGTACCAGACCGGACGTAGTTACATTACATTACAGAGATAGAGAATATTCTGGACCAAAGTGAAGGTACTGGACTGGATGCAGTTACATTACATTACATTACATTACAGAGATAGAGAAAACTCTGGACCAAAGTGAAGGTACCGGACCGGACGTAGTTACATTACATTACAGAGATAGAGAATATTCTGGACCAAAGTGAAGGTACCGGACCGGATGTAGTTACATTACATTACAGAGATAGAGAATATTCTGGACCAAAGTGAAGGTACCGGACCGGATGTAGTTACATTACATTACAGAGATAGAGAATATTCTGGACCAAAGTGAAGGTACCGGACCGGATGTAGTTACATTACATTACAGAGATAGAGAATATTCTGGACCAAAGTGAAGGTACTGGACCGGATGCAGTTACATTACATTACAGAGATAGAGAAAACTCTGGACCAAAGTGAAGGTACTGGACCGGATGCAGTTACATTACATTACATTACAGAGATAGAGAATATTCTGGACCAAAGTGAAGGTACCGGACCGGACGTAGTTACATTACATTACATTACAGAGATAGAGAATATTCTGGACCAAAGTGAAGGTACCAGACCGGATGTAGTTACATTACATTACAGAGATAGAGAATATTCTGGACCAAAGTGAAGGTACCGGACCGGACGTAGTTACATTACATTACATTACAGAGATAGAGAATATTCTGGACCAAAGTGAAGGTACCGGACCGGATGTAGTTACATTACATTACAGAGATAGAGAATATTCTGGACCAAAGTGAAGGTACCGGACCGGATGTAGTTACATTACATTACAGAGATAGAGAATATTCTGGACCAAAGTGAAGGTACTGGACCGGATGCAGTTACATTACATTACATTACAGAGATAGAGAATATTCTGGACCAAAGTGAAGGTACCGGACCGGATGTAGTTACATTACATTACAGAGATAGAGAATATTCTGGACCAAAGTGAAGGTACCAGACCGGATGCAGTTACATTACATTACATTACATTACATTACATTACAGAGATAGAGAAAACTCTGGACCAAAGTGAAGGTACCGGACCGGATGTAGTTACATTACATTACAGAGATAGAGAATATTCTGGACCAAAGTGAAGGTACCGGACCGGATGTAGTTACATTACATTACAGAGATAGAGAATATTCTGGACCAAAGTGAAGGTACCGGACCGGACGCAGTTACATTACATTACATTACAGAGATAGAGAAAACCCTGGACCAAAGTGAAGGTACCGGACTGGATGCAGTTACATTACATTACATTACAGAGATAGAGAATATTCTGGACCAAAGTGAAGGTACCGGACCGGATGTAGTTACATTACATTACAGAGATAGAGAATATTCTGGACCAAAGTGAAGGTACTGGACCGGACGCAGTTACATTACATTACAGAGATAGAGAATATTCTGGACCAAAGTGAAGGTACCGGACCGGATGCAGTTACATTACATTACAGAGATAGAGAATATTCTGGACCAAAGTGAAGGTACCGGACCGGATGCAGTTACATTACATTACAGAGATAGAGAATATTCTGGACCAAAGTGAAGGTACCGGACCGGATGCAGTTACATTACATTACAGAGATAGAGAATATTCTGGACCAAAGTGAAGGTACCAGACCGGATGTAGTTACATTACATTACAGAGATAGAGAATATTCTGGACCAAAGTGAAGGTACCGGACTGGATGTAGTTACATTACATAATTTAATTTAATTTAATTTTTTTTATTTAGCAGACGCTCTTATCCAGAGCGACTTACAGGAGCAATTAGGGTTAAGTGCCTTGCTCAAGGGCACATCGACAGATTTTTCACCTTACAGAGATAGAGAATATTCTGGACCAAAGTGAAGGTACCGGACCGGACGTAGTTACATTACATTACAGAGATAGAGAATATTCTGGACCAAAGTGAAGGTACCAGACCGGATGTAGTTACATTACATTACAGAGATAGAGAATATTCTGGACCAAAGTGAAGGTACCGGACTGGATGTAGTTACATTACATTACAGAGATAGAGAATATTCTGGACCAAAGTGAAGGTACCGGACCGGATGCAGTTACATTACATTACAGAGATAGAGAATATTCTGGACCAAAGTGAAGGTACCGGACCGGACGTAGTTACATTACATTACAGAGATAGAGAATATTCTGGACCAAAGTGAAGGTACCGGACCGGATGCAGTTACATTACATTACAGAGATAGAGAATATTCTGGACCAAAGTGAAGGTACCGGACCGGACGTAGTTACATTACATTACAGAGATAGAGAATATTCTGGACCAAAGTGAAGGTACCGGACCGGACGTAGTTACATTACATTACAGAGATAGAGAATATTCTGGACCAAAGTGAAGGTACCGGACCGGACGTAGTTACATTACATTACAGAGATAGAGAATATTCTGGACCAAAGTGAAGGTACCGGACCGGACGTAGTTACATTACATTACAGAGATAGAGAATACCCTGAATTATTTCTACATGGCTGAACAAACTGTCTCCCTGTCCACGAATGGTACTGTAGAATTATATAGCTGGCTGTCCACTCAGTAGGGCTGAATTTTGGCCTCAGCTGAGCTCCTTTAAAGCAGAGATTTCCCTAATTGTCGCCATTTGTTTGCCGTGCACCCTTGATACAAATAGCTTTTCTTTAGATCCTAGTAGAGGGTAGGATGCCAGCAGTGGTGTAGTCCTAGTGGAGGGTAGGATACCAGCAGTGGTGTAGTCCTAGTGGAGGGTAGGATACCAGCAGTGGTGTAGTCCTAGTAGAGGGTAGGATACTGGCAGTGGTGTAGTCCTAGTGGAGGGTAGGATACCAGCAGTGGTGTAGTCCTAGTAGAGGGTAGGATACCAGCAGTGGTGTAGTCCTAGTGGAGGGTAGGATACCAGCAGTGGTGTAGTCCTAGTAGAGGGTAGGATACTGGCAGTGGTGTAGTCCTAGTAGAGGGTAGGATACTGGCAGTGGTGTAGTCCTAGTGGAGGGTAGGATACCAGCAGTGGTGTAGTCCTAGTGGAGGGTAGGATACCAGCAGTGGTGTAGTCCTAGTAGAGGGTAGGATACTGGCAGTGGTGTAGTCCTAGTGGAGGGTAGGATACCAGCAGTGGTGTAGTCCTAGTAGAGGGTAGGATACTGGCAGTGGTGTAGTCCTAGTGGAGGGTAGGATACCAGCAGTGGTGTAGTCCTAGTGGAGGGTAGGATACTGGCAGTGGTGTAGTCCTAGTAGAGGGTAGGATACTGGCAGTGGTGTAGTCCTAGTAGAGGGTAGGATACCAGCAGTGGTGTAGTCCTAGTAGAGGGTAGGATACCGGCAGTGGTGTAGTCCTAGTAGAGGGTAGGATACTGGCAGTGGTGTAGTCCTAGTAGAGGGTAGGATACTGGCAGTGGTGTAGTCCTAGTAGAGGGTAGGATACCAGCAGTGGTGTAGTCCTAGTAGAGGGTAGGATACTGGCAGTGGTGTAGTCCTAGTGGAGGGTAGGATACTGGCAGTGGTGTAGTCCTAGTAGAGGGTAGGATACCGGCAGTGGTGTAGTCCTAGTGGAGGGTAGGATACTGGCAGTGGTGTAGTCCTAGTAGAGGGTAGGATACTGGCAGTGGTGTAGTCCTAGTAGAGGGTAGGATACTGGCAGTGGTGTAGTCCTAGTGGAGGGTAGGATACTGGCAGTGGTGTAGTCCTAGTAGAGGGTAGGATACCGGCAGTGGTGTAGTCCTAGTAGAGGGTAGGATACTGGCAGTGGTGTAGTCCTAGTGGAGGGTAGGATACTGGCAGTGGTGTAGTCCTAGTAGAGGGTAGGATACTGGCAGTGGTGTAGTCCTAGTAGAGGGTAGGATACTGGCAGTGGTGTAGTCCTAGTAGAGGGTAGGATACCGGCAGTGGTGTAGTCCTAGTGGAGGGTAGGATACTGGCAGTGGTGTAGTCCTAGTGGAGGGTAGGATACTGGCAGTGGTGTAGTCCTAGTGGAGGGTAGGATACCAGCAGTGGTGTAGTCCTAGTGGAGGGTAGGATACCAGCAGTGGTGTAGTCCTAGTAGAGGGTAGGATACTGGCAGTGGTGTAGTCCTAGTAGAGGGTAGGATACTGGCAGTGGTGTAGTCCTAGTAGAGGGTAGGATACTGGCAGTGGTGTAGTCCTAGTAGAGGGTAGGATACTGGCAGTGGTGTAGTCCTAGTAGAGGGTAGGATACTGGCAGTGGTGTAGTCCTAGTGGAGGGTAGGATACTGGCAGTGGTGTAGTCCTAGTAGAGGGTAGGATACCAGCAGTGGTGTAGTCCTAGTGGAGGGTAGGATACCAGCAGTGGTGTAGTCCTAGTAGAGGGTAGGATACCAGCAGTGGTGTAGTCCTAGTAGAGGGTAGGATACCAGCAGTGGTGTAGTCCTAGTAGAGGGTAGGATACCAGCAGTGGTGTAGTCCTAGTAGAGGGTAGGATACCAGCAGTGGTGTAGTCCTAGTAGAGGGTAGGATACCAGCAGTGGTGTAGTCCTAGTGGAGGGTAGGATACCAGCAGTGGTGTAGTCCTAGTGGAGGGTAGGATACCAGCAGTGGTGTAGTCCTAGTAGAGGGTAGGATACCAGCAGTGGTGTAGTCCTAGTAGAGGGTAGGATACCAGCAGTGGTGTAGTCCTAGTGGAGGGTAGGATACCAGCAGTGGTGTAGTCCTAGTGGAGGGTAGGATACCAGCAGTGGTGTAGTCCTAGTAGAGGGTAGGATACCAGCAGTGGTGTAGTCCTAGTAGAGGGTAGGATACCAGCAGTGGTGTAGTCCTAGTGGAGGGTAGGATACCAGCAGTGGTGTAGTCCTAGTAGAGGGTAGGATACTGGCAGTGGTGTAGTCCTAGTAGAGGGTAGGATACTGGCAGTGGTGTAGTCCTAGTAGAGGGTAGGATACTGGCAGTGGTGTAGTCCTAGTAGAGGGTAGGATACTGGCAGTGGTGTAGTCCTAGTAGAGGGTAGGATACTGGCAGTGGTGTAGTCCTAGTAGAGGGTAGGATACTGGCAGTGGTGTAGTCCTAGTAGAGGGTAGGATACTGGCAGTGGTGTAGTCCTAGTAGAGGGTAGGATACTGGCAGTGGTGTAGTCCTAGTAGAGGGTAGGATACTGGCAGTGGTGTAGTCCTAGTGGAGGGTAGGATACTGGCAGTGGTGTAGTCCTAGTAGAGGGTAGGATACCAGCAGTGGTGTAGTCCTAGTGGAGGGTAGGATACCAGCAGTGGTGTAGTCCTAGTAGAGGGTAGGATACCAGCAGTGGTGTAGTCTGTATGTCCTGGACAACATCACGGTCCATGAGGTTACAGTCCGTGTTCGTTTTGATCCTTTGTTTTCCCAGTTCAAATGGAGCAATTTGGAGCATATAAAACAAACAAATATATATACAGTATATATTTTCGATTTTCACATGTGGGTGGGGTTAAATGTGGAATGCTTGTCATTGGTTAAGTGCACAGCCAATACCTTCCTTTCAAAGTAAGAGTTCACCCTTCTAACTCCATTCTATGAATCTAGTATCTGTTAATTAATTGATTAATAGCTGACCATACCGTGCCCACTGTGCCAAGATAAAGTACGATTTCTGCATAAGATTCGGTGTGTATTGACTTATTAATGAACTGCTGTTCCTGTAAATGGTTAGCTGACTGATGTATCCTGGCTACCTAACTAACCATTGGTCATCTTATTAAACAATGCTATACTGTCACGTTCGTTTAAAGAAGGGTCGGACCAAGGCGCAGCGTGATATGCGTACATGTTTATTTAATGATAAACACTCGACAAAACAACAAAGGAAACGAAACGTGAAGTGAAGTCCAAAGGTAGACACACAACAAACCTAAACACGGAACAAGAACCCACAACCCACTAGTGCCAAAAGGCTGCCTAACTAATGATTCCCAATCAGAGACAACGAGCGACAGCTGCCTCTGATTGGGAACCACACCCGGCCAAACATAGAAATACAAAACCTAGAATATTCACACCCTGACCAAACTAGCTAGAGTTCTGTAGGCCAGGGCGTGACACATACTGTGTGACTGTCAATGGTCAGCTGACTGATGTATCCTAGCTACCGAGCTAACCATTGGTCATCTTATTAAACGATGCCATACAGCCAAAACAACAGTATCTATGGCTAGACTAGAGACATTCCCTTAGCTGTAGTTAGTCAGTGGTTGCACGTCTAACTAGCTGGAATGAAGCCAGGGTGGGAATAGTAGACGTGGAAATATTATCCTTTCACTGTTTACAGCAGGTCTCCTGCTACCCAGACCTGCCTGATCAGCCTGATAAGGTGCCCTGGGTGTGGTCTCCAGCTACCCAGACCTGCCTGGTCAGCCTGATAAGGTGCCCTGGGTGTGGTCTCCAGCTACCCAGACCTGCCTGGTCAGCCTGATAAGGTGCCGTGGGTGTGGTCTCCAGCTACCCAGACCTGCCTGGTCAGCCTGATAAGGTGCCGTGGGTGTGGTCTCCAGCTACCCAAACCTGCCTGGTCAGCCTGATAAGGTGCCGTGGGTGTGGTCTCCAGCTACCCAGACCTGCCCGGTCAGCCTGATAAGGTGCCGTGGGTGTGTCCAGCTTTACACCTGTGCAAATCCGTGTGTGTTTGTACAGCAATGGCACGAAACAATTCAACCAATGGCCTCGAGTCGTGTTGCAGGTCCACCACACACCCGGAGGGTCCTGTCCAGAAGCTACCCCTATCCCCTACCTCTGGACATGTGTGGAGATCTGAGAGGATTGGACACCCGGAGGGTCCTGTCCAGAAGCAACCCCTATCCCCTACCTCTGGACATGTGTGGAGATCTGAGAGGATTGCACAAGGTGTAAGCAATACCACCATCAAAATGTCCACCAAGAGGGTAAGGTGGATCTCTCAACATGTCACCACCCATCAATCCCTCTCAGATCTCCACAAGTGTCTAGACTCTGTAGGGGCTAGAGGTTGCTTCTGGACAGGCCATGGGTATTATGGGTATTCTGGGTATTCTGGGTATTCTGGGTATTCTGGGTATTCTGGGTATTATGGGTATTATGGGTATTATGGGTATTCTGGGTATTCTGGTAGCTCAGTCAGTCAGTCAGTCTGGCACTGTCTATAAATGTTAGGGCCGGGACGATATCAGTATTGCAATGTTTTTTTTTTCCATGGCAAAAATGAAAACACGAAGCAGTCCGAACTCTTTGGTTCTTTAAAAACCTGCTGTATGTAAAACATTGTGTTCTATAGCTTGGGAAATAGCCCTTGGGAAATAGCTTGGGCTATAGCCCTTTTTCTGTAAGAGCTGTTTGAAAAGAAGCCTCTCTCTCTCTCTCTCTCTCTCTCTCTCTCTCTCTCTCTCTCTCTCTCTCTCTCCCTCTCTCTCTCTCACTCTCTCTCTCTCTCTCTCTCTCTCTCTCTCTCTCTCTCTCTCTCTCTCTCTCTCTCTCTCTCTCTCTCTCTGTCTCTCACTTTCTCTTTCTCTCTCTTTCTTTATCGCTCTTTATCTCTCTCTCTATTTGTGTTTCTCTCTTTCTGTCTCTCTCTCTTTCTGTCAATTCAATTTCAATTTAAGGGCTTTATTGGCATGGGAAACGTATGTTAACATTGCCAAAGCAAGTGAAGTAGATAGTAAATAAAAGTGAAATAAACAATAAATATTAACAGTAAACATTACACTCAGAAGTTCCAAAAGAATAAAGACATTTCAAATATCGTATTATGTCTATATACAGTGTTGTAACAATGTGCAAATAGTTAAAGTACAAATGGGAAAATAAATAAACATAAATATGGGTTGTATTTACAATGGTGTTTGTTCTTCACTGGTTGCCCTTTTCTTGTGGCAACAGGTCACAAATATTGCTGCTGTGATGGCACACTGTGGTATTTCACCCAATAGATATTGGAGTTTATCAAAATTGGGTTTGTTTTAGAATTTTTTGTGGATCGCTGTAATCTGAGGGAAATATGTGTCTCTATATGGTCATACATTTGGCAGGAGGTTAGGAAGTGCAGCTCAGTTTCCACCTCATTTTGTGGGCAGTGTGCACATAGCCTGTCTTCTCTTGAGAGCCAGGTCTGCCTACGGCGGCCTCTCTCAATAGCAAGGCTATGCTCACTGAGTCTGTACATAGTCAAAGCTTTCCTTAATTTTGGGTCAGTCACAGTGATCAGGTATTCTGCCACTGTGTACTCTCTGTTTAGGGCAAAATAGCATTCTAGTTTGCTCAGTTTTTTTGTAAATTCTTTCCAATGTGTCAAGTAATTCTCTTTTTGTTTTCTCATGATTTCGTTGGGTCTAATTGTGTTGCTGTTGCTGTCCAGGGGCTCTGTGGGGTCTGTTTGTGTTTGTGAACAGAGCCCCAGGACCAGCTTGCTTAGGGGACTCTTCTCCAAGTTCATTTCTCTGTAGGTGATGGCTTTGTTATGGAAGGTTTGGGAATCGCTTCCTTTCAGTTGGTTGTGTAGCTCAGTTGGTAGAGCATGGCGATTGCAACGCCAGGGTTGTGGGTTCGTTTCCCACGGGGGGCCAGTATGAAAAAAAAAAAATGAATGCACTCACTAACTGTAAGTCGCTCTGGATAAGAGCGTCTGCTAAATGACAAAAAATTTAAATGTTGTAGAATTTAACGTTTCTTTTCTGGATTTTGATAATTAGCGGGTATCGGCCTAATTCTGTCTCTCTCTCTTTCTGTCTCTCTCTCTTTCTGTCTCTCTCTCTCTCTCTCTCTCTCTCTCTCTCTCTCTCTCTCTCTCTCTCTCTCTCTCTCTCTCTCTCTCTCTCTCTCTCTCTCTGTCTCTCTCTCTCTCTCTCTGTCTCTCTCTCTCTCTCTCTGTCTCTCTCTCTCTCTCTCTGTCTCTCTGTCTCTCTCTCTCTCTCTCTGTCTCTCTCTCTCTCTCTCTCTCTCTCTCTCTCTCTCTCTCTCTCTCTCTCTCTCTCTCTCTCTCTCTCTCTCTCTCTCTCTCTCTCTCTCTCTCTCTCTCTCTCTCTCTCTCTCTCTCTCTCTCTCTCTTTCTGTCTCTCTCTCTTTCTGTCTCTCTCTCTTTCCGTCTCTCTCTCTTTCCGTCTCTCTCTCTCTCTTTCTTTCTCTCTTTCTGTCTCTCTCTCTTTCTGTCTCTCTCTCTCTTTCCGTCTCTCTCTCTTTCTGTCTCTCTCTCTTTCTGTCTCTCTCTCTTTCTGTCTCTCTCTCTTTCCGTCTCTCTCTCTTTCCGTCTCTCTCTCTCTCTTTCTTTCTCTCTTTCTGTCTCTCTCTCTTTCTGTCTCTCTCTCTTTCCGTCTCTCTCTCTCTCTTTCTTTCTCTCTTTCTGTCTCTCTCTCTTTCTGTCTCTCTCTCTCTTTCCATCTCTCTCTCTTTCTGTCTCTCTCTCTTTCTGTCTCTCTCTCTTTCCGTCTCTCTCTCTTTCTGTCTCTCTCTTTCCGTCTCTCTCTCTTTCCGTCTCTCTCTTTCTGTCTCTCTCTCTCTTTCTGTCTCTCTCTTTCTGTCTCTCTCTTTCTGTCTCTCTCTCTTTCTGTCTCTCTCTCTTTCCATCTCTCTCTTTCTGTCTCTCTCTTTCCGTCTCTCTCTTTCTGTCTCTCTCTTTCCGTCTCTCTCTTTCTGTCTCTCTCTTTCCGTCTCTCTCTTTCTGTCTCTCTCTCTCTCTGTCTCTGTGTGTCTCTGTCTGCCAGTGTCTGTAGCCCTGTCCTCAGTGCAGGAGGATGTAGATAGCCCCAGACTGGTGAGGAGGGCGGACTCTTCCCCCAGACCGCCCCCAGCCGTGTCAGAGGAGGACCTATCAGTAGCCTCCCTCCTGGACATTCCTTCCTGGGCGGAGCCTATGGGCCACACCCACTCAGAGAGCATGCACGGGCTATTGGAGGACCTGGAGATCACAACGTACGTCAATCAGAGAATGAGCCAATCAGCTTCAAGGATGGATGATAATATTTTATATTTCATTTAACTGTTGGCTTTAGCAAGAGAGGAGAATTATGCTAAGTTTGAGACTAAGTAATTGGTAAATTGATAAAAGCATTATCAATCTACAGTTGAAGTCGGAAGTTTACATACACTTAGGTTGGAGTCATTAAAACTTGTTTTTCAACCACTCCACAAATTTATTGTTAACAAACTATAATTTTGGCAAGTCGGTTAGGACATCTACTTTGTGCATGACACAAGGAATTTTTCCAACAATTGTTTACAGACAGATTATTTCACTTATAATTCACTGTATCACAATTCCAGTGGGTCAGAAGTTTACATACACTAAGTTGACTGTGCCTTTAAACAGCTTGTAAAATTCCAGAAAATGATGTCATGGCTTTAGAAGCTTCTGATACGCTAATTGACATCATTTGAGTCAATTGGAGGTG
>NW_025534081.1:0-152500 GCF_020615455.1 Coregonus clupeaformis
TCTCATTTGTCATAACCTACATGGACCTATGATCATTGTAATTGAAAATAGCAGAACTGCCCTTGTTGCTATGGGTTTTAATGTATTATTTACTTTATGATAATGTAACTTGGTATTTGTATTTCCTCTTATTAAATTATTTTTTTCCAAACAGTGTTTATATGTGCATTCATTAACCCATGCTCTTGTTTTAGAGTTATTCTCCTGACTATGTTAATACATGCCAGTTCAGTTTTACATCATATAAACTGCTAATGTGTATTTGTGGGCCATATAACTAAATACATATATATGTGAAATTAAACAGATGATTTTCATGTTCTTGAGGTCTGTGTCTGTGGCTGGTCCACAGCTCAACCAGCAACAGTACGCTAGTGCCTCCTGCTGGTGAAACACAATCACATTCAGATGGAAACATCAACTGTCTCTGAACATGTTCAGATTCAGATTCAGTGTTTAATAGACACATGTACAGGGTTGCAGGTATGATTGCAGGGTTCAGTGAAAATCTTAGGCTTCGAGCTCCAACATGCATGACTAAGTGAAATAAAAGTATGAAAGCTATTTTACATTATGTTCCCTTTATCAGTCAAGGCTAACGTAAAGCTCTTTTACATGATGTTCCTCTATCAGTCAAGGCTAACGTAAAGCTCTTTTACATGATGTTCCTCTATCAGTCAAGGCTAACGTAAAGCTCTTTTACATGATGTTCCTCTATCAGTCAAGGCTAACGTAAAGCTCTTTTACATGATGTTCCTCTATCAGTCAAGGCTAACGTAAAGCTCTTTTACATTATGTTCCCTTTATCAGTCAAGGCTAACGTAAAGCTCTTTTACATGATGTTCCTCTATCAGTCAAGGCTAACGTAAAGCTCTTTTACATGATGTTCCTCTATCAGTCAAGGCTAACGTAAAGCTCTTTTACATGATGTTCCTCTATCAGTCAAGGCTAACGTAAAGCTCTTTTACATGATGTTCCTCTATCAGTCAAGGCTAACGTAAAGCTCTTTTACATGATGTTCCCTTTATCAGTCAAGGCTAACGTAAAGCTATTTTACATGATGTTCCTCTATCAGTCAAGGCTAACGTAAAGCTCTTTTACATGATGTTCCTCTATCAGTCAAGGCTAACGTAAAGCTCTTTTACATGATGTTCCTCTATCAGTCAAGGCTAACGTAAAGCTCTTTTACATGATGTTCCTCTATCAGTCAAGGCTAACGTAAAGCTCTTTTACATGATGTTCCTCTATCAGTCAAGGCTAACGTAAAACTCTAAATAAACAGAGCTTCTCTGTCGCTGATTAAACTGTTGACTTCAAGTGGTAAAATCACTACCCTCCCTCTCTCTTCACGTTGACCTCCATCAGCCAACCAGTGTATAAAATGGAGGCTCAATATATTAATGATGAACCTGAAGGAGACCCAATGATGGATGCCATGCCCATGGTCCATCCTATCAGAGCATTCACTGAGTAGGTTAATTGGCACATACAAGTCAATGAGAGAGACTAAAAAACAATGGCCCAGTGGATACCCACTGCCCTGAGTGTAGTCTTACACCAGAGAGAGAGAGAGAGAGAGAGAGGTGGTGAGGAGGGGGTGTAAAAGGAACACCGGATTTACACCTCGTCTCACCCCTAATCTCTCTAAATCCCTGGGTCAGGGAGATGAAGGGAGGGAAGGAGGGAGGGAGGGAGGGAGGGAAAGGGGGTTGTAAGTAGGTAAGTGCTGTGGTGTTACAGAGGGCCAAGAGAAAAGTATCAGGGGGTTAAACCCATCTGGTACTGGACAAAGATCCAGATCAAAAGAGACACTGTGGAGCTCAGTGGGGCTCATTGGGACTCGACGTGGCTCGACGTGGCTCAACGTGGCTTAACGTGGCTCAACGTGGCTCCATGCTCCACAGAAAGAGGAGACTAGAAGCTGAACAGGAGGGAGAGGAGTGTAGACAAAGAGGAGACTAGAAGCTGAACAGGAGGGAGAGGAGTGTAGACAAAGAGGAGACTAGAAGCTGAACAGGAGGGAGAGGAGTGTAGACAAAGAGGAGGGACAAAGACTGAGCCACTGGGCACTCCATTTTCTCTCCAACACACGTTTCCTATCCTCAACCCAGTGAGAGGGTGCACACTCACTGAGTCTTTGTCAAGGCAGCTTAAAACAAGAACAAGGCTAGCTGGGAGTATATCTAGCATATGTAGTAGCATGGAGTGGAGCTGAGTGTTGGCTGAAACAGATTCACATTAGGATATGTGGGGACAGACGCAGTATGAGATCAGACAAGCACACAACACACGTTCTGAACAGCGCATGGCAGTGTCCCTCCAGTCATTAACGAGCTCTGAGTGGACTGTATCAGTCACTACTGTAAGTCTAGGGCTAATTAACAGGATTAATTATGCTTCCTTGGCACCAAGTCTATCGCTGTCTCTTTTTGCCTGGAGAGTATTTAACCAAGACTGTGGTTATGTCCTTATACCCCCCCCCCCCTCTCTCTCTCTCTCTCTCTCTCTCTCTCTCTCTCTCTCTCTCTCTCTCTCTCTCTCTCTCTCTCTCTCTCTCTCTCTCTCTCTCTCTCTCTCTCTCTCTCTCTCTCTCTCTCTCTCTCTCTCTCTCTCTCTCTCTCTCTCTCCCTCTCTCTCTCTCTCTCTCTCTCTCTCTCTCTCTCTCTCTCTCTCTCCCTCTCCCTCTCTCTCCTCTCTCTCTCCCTCTCCTCTCTCTCCTCTCCTCTCTCTCTCTCTCTCTCTCTCTCTCTCTCTCTCTCTCTCTCTCTCTCTCTCTCTCTCTCTCTCTCTCTCTCTCTCTCTCTCTCTCTCGCTATGGTATAATCCGATCCACTAGAGGAAGTTTGTCATGTTTGGCTAAATTGGACTTCCCGGGATGAGAGTGGATATGGAGACGGACAGGAAGAGAGAGGCTGAATTCGTCCAGGGGGGAAGGATGTGTAGTGGGACAGTAAATGCAGTGTGATCACCAAGACGGCTTCTAGAACCTTCTCCTAATGTGCTCTGAAAAAACTTGTGAGGGCGGAGGAATGCAACATGTTTCGGATTGAAATGCATGAGAGCTTTTTACTGACACTGAAAAGACCAATCTGATACTCTCATTGGCAATTAGCCTTATTTGGCCTAAAGAGAAAATAGATTACTGGGAATGCAGTATAATATAATATACCATTTAGCAGACGCTTTTATCCAAAGCGACTTACAGTCATGTGTGCATACATTTTTACGTATGGGTGGTCCCGGGGATCAAACCCATTACCCTGGCGTTACAAGCGCCATGCTCTACCAATTGAGCTACAGAGGATTAATTGATGTAAATTAAACTGATGATAATGAGAAATATAAATGTACACTGCTCAAAAAAATTAAGGGAACACTAAAATAACACATCCTAGATCTGAATTAATGAAATAATCGTATTAAATACTACAACAAAATCACACAAAAATTATCAATGGAAATCAAATGTATCAACCCATGGAGGTCTGGATTTGGAGTCACACTCAAAATTAAAGTGGAAAACCACACTACAGGCTGATCCAACTTTGATGTAATGTCCTTAAAACAAGTCAAAATGAGGCTCAGTAGTGTGTGTGGCCTCCACGTGCCTGTATGACCTCCCTACAACGCCTGGGCATGCTCCTGATGAGGTGGCGGATGGTCTCCTGAGGGATCTCCTCCCAGACCTGGACTAAAGCATCCGCCAACTCCTGGACAGTCTGTGGTGCAACGTGGCGTTGGTGGATGGAGCGAGACATGATGTCCCAGATGTGCTCAATTGGATTCAGGTCTGGGGAACGGGCGGGCCAGTCCATAGCATCAATGCCTTCCTCTTGCAGGAACTGCTGACACACTCCAGCCACATGAGGTCTAGCATTGTCTTGCATTAGGAGGAGCCCAGGGCCAACCGCACCAGCATATGGTCTCACAAGGGGTCTGAGGATCTCATCTCGGTACCTAATGGCAGTCAGGCTACCTCTGGCGAGCACATGGAGGGCTGTGCGGCCCCCCAAAGAAATGTCACCCCACACCATGACTGACCCACCGCCAAACCGGTCATGCTGGAGGATGTTGCAGGCAGCAGAACGTTCTCCACGGCGTCTCCAGACTCTGTCACGTCTGTCACATGTGCTCAATGTGAACCTGCTTTCATGTGAACAGCACAGGGCGCCAGTGGCGAATTAGCCAATCTTGGTGTTCTCTGACAAATGCCAAACGTCCTGCACGGTGTTGGGCTGTAAGCACAACCCCCACCTGTGGACGTCGGGCCCTCATACCACCCTCATGGAGTCTGTTTCTGACCGTTTGAGCAGACACATGCATATTTGTGGCCTGCTGGAGGTCATTTTGCAGGGCTCTGGCAGTGCTCCTCCTGCTCCTCCTTGCACAAAGGCGGAGGTAGCAGTCCTGCTTCTGGGTTGTTGCCCTCCTACGGCCTCCTCCACGTCTCCTGATGTACTGGCCTGTCTCCTGGTAGCGCCTCCATGCTCTGGACACTACGCTGACAGACACAGCAAACCTTCTTGCCACAGCTCGCATTGATGTGCCATCTTGGATGAGCTGCACTACCTGAGCCACTTGTGTGGGTTGTAGACTCCGTCTCATGCTACCACTAGAGTGAAAGCACCGCCAGCATTCAAAAGTGACCAAAACATCAGCCAGGAAGCATAGGAACTGAGAAGTGGTCTGTGGTCACCACCTGCAAAACCAGTCCTTTATTGGGGGTGTCTTGCTAATTGCCTATCATTTCCACCTGTTGTCTATTCCATTTGCACAACAGCATGTGAAATTTATTGTCAATCAGTGTTGCTTCCTAAGTGGACAGTTTGATTTCACAGAAGTGTGATTGACTTGGAGTTACATTGTGTTGTTTAAGTGTTCCCTTTATTTTTTTGAGCAGTGTATATGTGTACCATTTACTCAGGCCTATTTTGTCTTGTGAAACAGGACATGTTATACTGGATGCATCTTTTGATGAAGCCTGGGAATTTTTCATAAGTAGGTTTATCTGCCAATGGGCATGGTTTGAATAACAGAATGCTTGCAATATAACTGAATAATACAAAACCGTATAAATTCACACTTACCAAATAAATCTCCCACAATCCATCTGAACTCCCCATTTCCAATCAGAACCATCCCTACGAGTTCAGATTCTGTTTTGCAAGGTTAGTAGACCACGATTAGCGCACCATGGCCAAGAGAACATTAGCATGCATATTGCCCTGACAGATTATCCCCGCTACATATGCTACATTAGCATTAGCAGACTGTACGATTGGCTGACCCCCTGCCTGCACAATCAACAGAGAGCGTGAATAAAATATCAGTCATTAGCAGGTCGGGTGTGAACAGTGAAAATGGGCTCTCACACCAATGACTGCAGGAGGCCTACATTAGCCTAGCCTAGCCTTACGCTAGCATGGCCCAATGTATTCATATGGTATCACGCTAACTAGCCTAGCCTACCTTAGCCCACTGTAACGCACACCTAGCGTAGCGTGCTGCTGAAGCCCAGTCTAGTGAAGTGTTGTGTGAAAGATCATAGTAAGACTCCTCGCTAGCAGTGACCTGCTTCTGCATGGTGAGGTTACACATACCCTGCAGTGAAGGTGGTCTGAGCGTGAATGTGTGTATGTGTGTGTGTAATATCACTAAGTAATCAGTGTACCTCAAACAGGCCGGGTATAACTAGGCCTGGTGAGTAGTGAGTACAGCAGACCTGCTTTCTCTCCCTGCCCATGCCTGGTCCTGTGGGTGCTCTCTGTGTTTACAGACGGGACAACTGTGGCCATGGACATACAACTGTTTACAGACTGGATCACTGTGGCCATGGACATACAACTGTTTACAGACTGGATCACTATGGCCATGGACATACAACTGTTTACAGACTGGATCACTGTGGCCATGGACATACAACTGTTTACAGACTTGATCACTGTGGCCATGGACATAGAACTGTTTACAGACTGGATCACTGTGGCCATGGACATAGAACTGTTTACAGACTTGAGCTTCTGCCTTTAGACAGCCACCAAGACGCTCATTGCTCTCCAGGTTAAGGTAACAAGAATTTAAAAGGCATATTCCTAAATGACTTTTTAAGGGTGTGTGTGTGTGTGTGTGTGTGTGTGTGTGTGTGTGTGTGTGTGTGTGTGTGTGTGTGTGTGTGTGTGTGTGTGTGTGTGTGTGTGTCAGTGGTGTGTGTAGTGGACCTCAGTGTACAGGTGATGAAGTCAGCCTCAGTAGATGTGTGTGGTAGTGGACCTCAGTGTACAGGTGGTGAAGTCAGCCCTCAGTAGATGTGTGTGGTAGTGGACCTCAGTGTACAGGTGGTGAAGTCAGCCCTCAGTAGATGTGTGTGGTAGTGGACCTCAGTATACAGGTGATGAAGTCAGCCCTCAGTAGATGTGTGTGGTAGTGGACCTCAGTGTACAGGTGATGAAGTCAGCCCTCAGTAGATGTGTGTGGTAGTGGACCTCAGTATACAGGTGATGAAGTCAGCCCTCAGTAGATGTGTGTGGTAGTGGACCTCAGTATACAGGTGATGAAGTCAGCCCTCAGTAGATGTGTGTGGTAGTGGACCTCAGTATACAGGTGATGAAGTCAGCCCTCAGTAGATGTGTGTGGTAGTGGACCTCAGTATACAGGTGATGAAGTCAGCCCTCAGTAGATGTGTGTGGTAGTGGACCTCAGTGTACAGGTGATGAAGTCAGCCCTCAGTAGATGTGTGTGGTAGTGGACCTCAGTGAACAGGTCGTGAAGTCAGCCCTCAGTACATGTGTATGTGGATGCTACTACAGCTGCCAGCTGGATTTACTGTACCACACTGACACCAGGTCAAAGGAAGCTTTCACTATAGAGAGAGCTGAGAGATGCCGGGGACTGTGGTCTGGGGTCTGGAGTCTGGAGTCTGGAGTCTGGGGTCTGGAGTCTGGAGTCTGGAGTCTGGAGTCTGGAGTCTGGAGTCTGGGGTCTGGAGTCTGGAGTCTGGAGTCTAGAGTCTGGAGTCTGGAGTCTGGAGTCTGCGGAGTCTGGAGTCTGGAGTCTGGAGTCTGGAGTCTGGAGTCTGCTGGAGTCTGGAGTCTGGAGTCTGGGGTCTGGAGTCTGGAGTCTGGAGTCTGGAGTCTGGGGTCTGGGGTCTGGAGTCTGGAGTCTGGAGTCTGGAGTCTGGAGTCTGGGGTCTGGGGTCTGGAGTCTGGAGTCTGGAGTCTAGAGTCTGGAGTCTGGAGTCTGGAGTCTGGAGTCTGGAGTCTGGAGTCTGGAGTCTGGAGTCTGGAGTCTGGAGTCTGGAGTCTGGAGTCTGGAGTCTGGAGTCTGGAGTCTGGAGTCTGGAGTCTGGAGTCTGGAGTCTGGAGTCTGGAGTCTGGGGTCTGGAGTCTGGGGTCTGGGGTCTGGAGTCTGGGCAAGAACAAGACAGGAAGAGCAAAAGGAGAAGTGGAATGTGATTTGAGGCTATGGGCATGTAGAACAGGTAGACATGTTTATTGGTGTGATTTGAGGCTATGGCAGTTGAAGGAGTATTCTGAGGGAACTAACAGATAATTTTACTGGCTTTAAAACACTGATTATCAGAAGGAATGTTCAGTACTGTGTGTTTTTAACAAGCTAGACACAAAGATGCCACATTATCCACAACAGAAAGAAGACTGGCTACTGATATTTTCAACAGGGACGTTTGACACACAGTGGTGTGTATGTGACGGGGGTCAGGACTCGGGGAGAGAGTTTTCAACAGGGACGTTTGACACACAGTGGTGTGTATGTGACGGGGGTCAGGACTCGGGGAGAGAGTTTTCAACAGGGACGTTTGACACACAGTGGTGTGTATGTGACGGGGGTCAGGACTCGGGGAGAGAGTTTTCAACAGGGACGTTTGACACACAGTGGTGTGTATGTGACGGGGGTCAGGACTCGGGGAGAGAGTTTTCAACAGGGACGTTTGACACACAGTGGTGTGTATGTGACGGGGGTCAGGACTCGGGGAGAGAGTTTTCAACAGGGACGTTTGACACACAGTGGTGTGTATGTGACGGGGGTCAGGACTCGGGGAGAGAGTTTTCAACAGGGACGTTTGACACACAGTGGTGTGTATGTGACGGGGGTCAGGACTCTTGATCTTCTTGCCTCATGCTTGTTTGAGTCTTCCACTCTCATACCCTTCTCTTATCTCACAGTACAGCATCTTGGCCACATAGTGGTGTTCCTCACTTCTCCGCACCAGTGGACCATGCAGACTGCATCCAGGTCAGTTAAGCTCA
The DNA here is from genome assembly GCF_020615455.1 of Coregonus clupeaformis. NCBI lineage: Eukaryota > Metazoa > Chordata > Actinopteri > Salmoniformes > Salmonidae > Coregonus > Coregonus clupeaformis. The sequence continues at coordinate 8,265 of NW_025534081.1, forward strand.
CCCCTCAGCCTCTGGCGGTGGATTATCACCCTGTACCCAGATCAGTCATGTAGTGGCTGCTGAAGCGTGTTGCTGTCACAACGGAGCTGAGGCGTATCTGTTGTTAGTTGTCCGGGTTTTAGTTCCAGTCACTGGCCTAAACGTGCACATGGAAGCTGTGAAGCATCCCTCCATCTCTCTATCCTTCTATCTCTCCATCTCTGTCTCTCTATCTCTCTCCTCCTTGCTGTTTAGAAGTGGATGTGTTGGGTTGGGTGACGCTGACTACAGTACGTTGGAGGGTACAGGCTAATTGGTTGTTCAAGTTTCACCTCCGCTTGTTTACGCTGTGACTGATTTGTGAAGCTATGAAGGTGTGAATATGATTGGGTTTATGAGGTGGGGTGTGGGCGGTTTTATAATCACTCACACATACACACACTCACACATACACACACATTGTCGTACATGACAACATTCTTGTCAACAAGAAATGATACATGCATATATTTGCATAATACTGTGACAAACAGAACACTCAACGCTATAAACATTTACGTACAATTTATACACACTGTAAACACACACACACAAACAAACACACATTCATAGTTGCTAAGGGCATCTGTTCTCCTACTATGCTAAACTGTTGATGTTGCTCTTCTCTGCCGCTGAGCACCCTGAGGGCCGGCTAATCTGAATAATCTTCCTCCATAATCTCCTCCAATCTCTGTATCACACTCTCATCCCCATCACACACACTCACAGGCCACTGTATCACACTCTCACCCCCATCACACACACTCACAGGCCACTGTACATCAACACAGCATAATCTGACCAAGTCAACAACAGGCCTATAAGCAGCCCTCAATACACAGAAATGAGCATTTATTCACTAATATGAACATCTCAATTTCCTCTGTACATGTTCACCCCAATGACTGCATCGTCTAGTCTGAAGTGGCTACCCCTCAGTATGTGGTCAATGGGTGTGTGATATGGACATTGTTCATTGTTGGTCACTTCTCCTATTTTGGCTCTCACACTAAGTGTGTGTGTGTGTGCGTGTGTTCGTGTGTGTGTGCGTGTGTGTATGTGTGTGTAAGTTAGTCTTGCTTTCATGATCTCATATTCTGTTTACTTCACCTCCAGGAAGTAAACAGTCATGATGATGAGCAACAGAATGGTTCACACTGTGAGGAGAGAGTGTGTGAGAGTGTGTGTGTTAGATAGGGCCGTCATCATGTCAGTTGTAAACACTCTAACTGGATTCACCTGATTTGTTCAGGTTGATGTCCTGATGTGTTTGGTATTCAGCACCCAGACACATTCCAAAATACAGGAACACATTCCAAAATACAGGAACACCTTCCAAAATACAGGAACACCTTCCAAAATACAGGAACACCTTCCAAAATAACCTTCCAAAATACAGGAACACCTTCCAAAATAACCTTCCAAAATACAGGAACACCTTCCAAAGTACAGGAACACCTCCAAAATACAGGAACACCTTCCAAAATAACCTTCCAAAATACAGGAACACCTTCCAAGATGAAGATGGAGAGGTGGATACAGTACGTAGGAGGAAGTGAAGACACTGTGAGATGGCCAATTAGCAGTAGACTGCATTGAACTGTGAAGGGTTATTTCAGTGGTCAGCATTACTGTATGGGAGGTAAGAGAGCAGAGATGTGTGTGTGTGTGTGTGTGTGTGTGTGTGTGTGTGTGTGTGTGTGTGTGTGTGTGTGTGTGTGTGTGTGTGTGTGTGTGTGTGTGTGTGTGTGTGTGTGTGTGTGTGTGTGTGTGTGTGTGTGTGTGTCTGTGTGTGTGCAGCCCCAGCTAGTGTCCCGTTGCTTACTTGGGCGTGATGACCCATCATTCGCAACATCTTGTTCCATCAACTTCTGCTTCTCTTCACTCGTCTGTCTGTGCCTGGACTCTCTCTCCTTTCTTCCCTACTTCCTGCTATCCATCTCTCTCTCTCCCTCTCTCTCTCTCTCTCTCTCTCTCTCTCTCTCTCTCTCTCCCTCTCTCTCTCCCTCTCTCCCCATCTCTCTCTCTCCCTCTCTCTCCATCTCTCTCTCTCCCTCTCTCTCCATCTCTCTCTCTCTCTCTCCATCTCTCTCTCTCCCTCTCTCTCCAGCTCTCTATCTCCATCTCCCTCTCTCTCCTATCTGTCTTTGGGGTGCAAGAGATGAGCACCACAGAGCAGCACCATTCTGTGACATTCTAGTCTAGGCCAAATCATTTCCCCACCCAAAAACAGGTGATATGGTTTTTTATTTGAAAAGCCATATGCTGCAGGTTATGAATCATGTTTGTCTTATGCTGAATGTCAATTAGTTTAGGTGACTGAATAAGTACCAGAAAGAAAATATGTAATTCATAAATTCATGGGGTGGCCAAAGCATTGTGACAGACGAGAGGCTCCGTTGGGACTCATTTGATTAAAGTAGACTGCTGGAAATGGAATGACAGGGACACTGATCAAAATAGAGTCACTGTAGACACAGTACTCCTCCTCACTCCTGGGGTGGGGGGTCACCATGGACCCTGGGGTGGGGGGGTCACCATGGACCCTGGGGTGGGGGGTCACCATGGACCCTGGGGTGGGGGGTCACCTTGGGCCCTGGAGTGGGGGGTCACCATGGACCTTAGGGTGGGGGGTCACCATGGATTCTGGGGTGGGGGGGGGTCATCATGGACCCTGCGGTGGGGGGTTCCAAATCCTTGATGTCTGAGAATGTTTGGGGGTGGGAAAGTGGTAAGGGGGGTTGAGAGTGTGTGCATGTGTTTGTGCGGTGGATAAGGGTGATATGAGTAAGTTGTGTTTGTGTGTGTGCGTGTGTGTGTGTGTGTGTGCTTGCTGACTTACGTTTGTGCTTGTGTGCATGTGTGTGCTTGCATACAGTATGTGTGTATATGGGAGTGGGAGGTCGGGGGGGGTGGAGAGCCCAGCTGACGAGGTCGCTCTCTGGGACACTGGCAGGCCAAACATCCCCCAGGCTGGCCTCTGAGCTCCACCTCTGACAGCCCTGATAGTTATTGCTCAATGACATTACATGCTTTCCTTCAGTTTCCTGTAAGATTGATTTCTCAGATATGTTTGAAATATCTCCAGAACCCTAGAGCAGGGTGACTGGCACCGTGGCATTGACAGAAAGAAGAGGGAGAGAGAGAGAGAGAGAGAGAGAGAGAGAGAGAGAGAGAGAGAGAGAGGGGGGGGGGTAGTGAATATGAGAGAGTATAGAGTGGGTACAGGCATTATACATAAAAAACATGGAGAATAGATGGCAGAATGAATATCATGTCAATTACAATTCCCAGAGTGAACTATAGGCAATCCTGTCTCCCTGCCTCAATAGATCACAGCCATTTCCTGAGAGAAAAATCGACTTCAACTGGCATGACTTCTGATTTAGATTTTTGAGGTTGTTTCTAAAATAGCTATTGAAACCAATCAGAAACAATTTGGGCACAGGCCTATACACAAACAACTGATGTGATGCTTGCATGACCATTATCTTTCAGCCTTTACAGTACACTGTGATAGCCCTCTCAGAGTGACTTCTATAATTGGACTGCCTCCTGATAAATTGTTTATCTTCTCTGACAAAGCTCAGCGTTCCCCTGTGCACGTTACTCTGCGTTATGTTTCGCTATCACTGAGCATTTGAAGACATTAACGGTTTGTTATTTATAGGGGGTGCATCGCATATTCACAATCCCTCCTTTTTAAACTCTTTAATGCAATTTAACAATGTCACGTATTCTCTTCACGTTTCATTGGGGTCTCCTACGTGTGAAATCGGCCGGGCTCGCCTCGCCCTGGCGCCACCGCACGGCGACGCTAGGGCCACACCGTAGAGCGGCAGATGTGGGAGGGAGAGCGAAATTAATTGCTTCGCATTGTTCAGTGGGTGTGTGGGTACCTTCAGCGAATTAACCGCAGTCAGAGCTCTCCAACCGACCGCCTCACGGAGATTATGTACGAAGCGTCTCACTCGCAGCTGAAACCAATCGCAGGCATTGCATCCAATTAGCTTATCTAGCCCCCAAACCGCATGCTTAACATGGCGTTTGGCGGCGCGTAAAAGCGGAAAATATTTTAGTTGCAAACATACTGTAAATAGGCATCTCTGATGTTTTTACTTTTAGTAGAGACCTTGAAGGGTAGGAATATGAAAATAAATAGTTAAAATCTAAAAACGCTAAAAAGCAAGAATTTGTGCTCAACCATGCATACAGTATGTCAGTAAAAAGGATGGTGGACTAAATAGGGTACATTTTTGTTATATATACAGCTCTGGAAAAAATGAAGAGACCACTGCAAAATTATCAGTTTTTCTGGTTTTACTATTTATAGGTATGTGTTTGGGTAAAAAATATCATTTTTGTTTTATTCTATAAACTACTGACAACATTTCTCCCAAATTACAAATAAAAATATTGTCATTTAGAGCATTTATTTGCAGAAAATGACAACTGGTCAAAATAACAAAAAAGATGCAGTGTTGTCAGACCTCGAATAATGCAAAGAAAATAAGTTCATGTTCATTTTTAAACAACACAATACTAATGTTTTAACTTAGGAATAGTTCAGAAATCAATATTTGGTGGAATAACCCTGATTTTGAATCACAGCTTTCATGCGTCTTGGCATGCTCTCCACCAGTCTTTCACATTGATGTTGGGTGACTTTATGCCACTCCTGGCGCAAAAATTCAAGCAGCTCGGCTTTGTTTGATGGCTTGTGACCATCCATCTCCCTCTTGATCACATTCCAGAAGTTTTCAATGGGGTTCAGGTCTAGAGATTGGGCTGGCCATGACAGGGTCTGGTGGTCCTCCATCCACACCTTGATTGACCTGGCTGTGTGGCATGGCGCATTGTCCTGCTGGAAAAACCAATCCTCAGAGTTGGGGGACAATGTCAGAGCAAAAGGAAGCACATTTTCTTCGAGGACAACCTTGTAATTGGCTTGATTCATGCGTCCTTCACAAAGACAAATCTGCCCGATTCCAGCCTTGCTGAAGCACCCCCAGATCATCACCGATCCTCCACCAAATTTCACAGTGGGTGCGAGACACTGTGGCTTGTAGGCCACTCCAGGTCTCTGTCTAACCATTAGACGACCAGGTGTTGGACAAAGCTGAAAATTGGACTTCATCAGAGAAGATGACCTTACTCCAGTCCTCTACAGTCCAATCCTTATGGTATTTTGCAAACCTCAGCCTGGCTCTTCTTTGCTTCTCGTTGATGAAGGGCTTTTTTCTAGCTTTGCACGACTTCAGCCCTGCCCCTAGGAGCCTGTTTCGAACCGTCCTCGCCGTGCACTTCACCCCAGCTGCCGTTTGCCATTCTTTTTGTAGGTCACTTGATGTCATCCTACGGTTGTTGAGTGACATTCGAATGAGTTGGCGGTCATCCCGGTCAGTAGAGAGTCGTTTTCGCCCTCTGCCGGTCTGTAGCTTTGTTGTCCCCAATGTCTGCTGCTTGAACTTGTTCTTATGAACCGCCGTCATTGAAATTTTAAGGATGGAAGCAACCTGACGCTCACTGTATCCCTCTGCCAGTAAAGCCAGAATTGAACCCTTCTTTTCCTCACTCAAAACTTTCCTTTTCAACTCTTTTGGCATGGTCAATAGTTATGTTTTGATTAATATTACTTTTGAGGTACTATTAGCACTGTTTTTGCCATCCAGCTGGTCCTATTGCAAGAGGATAGTGATGACCACAGCAGTGGTTTTTATACTTTTCCTCGTTAAATAAGATTTGGTTCAGGTGATCACCTAATCAGTACCTAATTCAGTAGAATGAGGTGTGCCGGTGTTGGAATTCAACAGACACTGAAATTGAAGGGCTGTCATACATGTAGAGATGCTGATTTAAGAAAAATTTGCAGTGGTCTCTTAATTTTTTCCAGAGCTGTATATATGTACTTATTTAGATGAAAGATATGATTGAATTGTTGACAACACACTATTAGGCAACATAAATAGGTTAACCACATTAAATGACCCATGGGGTCAATTAGTCAATATTCAGAATTTATGTCGCAAATAAAATAATGACGAAAATTGTAATAAAAACGGCACTTTGTCAAATATTATCTCAAAATGTAGTCTGAACATGTGGGAAACATGGTGGAAGAACCTGGATCTTTTGAAATTTAAGAAAACCATTTTGACGGACATTGCAATACTGTATACACCATGATGCATTAATTTCAAGGTAATTGAATATTAATGTTTGGACATACAAAATGTGTTAACATTTGACATCATTCCTTATTTAACTATGCTTAACTACCTATAAAAGCCATTGAAGCAGCCTTAAAGTAATGTTTGTAATATTATTGAAATGAGTAAAAATGCTATGCAAATTGCCATTCTAATATGAAACTGCTGTTATGACCTTTTGACTTCTCAACAGCCTGGTAGAACTCTGTTATTTCCAAAATAAACATCAGTTGGAAAAATAACTATTGGATGTTTATATTTAAATGGTTAGGAATTTAAGGTGAAATAATTGTTTCAACATGTTTTTCAAGAAGAGACAGTTAAAGAGAATAAGAAACATAACACTTTATTTTAAGGTTCTGTAATAAACCATTTATAATGCATTTATAAAGTATGTGTTCACCATTTATTAATTATTACTCCCACATTTATAAACCATTTGCTAATCATTGGTAAAGTATTTTTGCAGTCCCTGATCTAAAGTGAGTGCTATTTATACTTAAAAAATACTTCATAAATGTTTTGTGTGATCAGTGTAATTTCTCACAAAAGGATGAGCATGCCATTGGTAGACATTCCAGCAGTACCTGGTAAAACAACAAGCACACACCACAGGATGTTTAAGGATATATATATACATGTCTTAATAACTAGCTTACTAACATTTACACATGTGGGAGTAATGATTTATAAATGGTGAGCAAACTGTTTGGAAATGCCTTACAAATGGTTTATTATGGACCAAAACTACTATTTTGCAACTATTCAATTAATGGCTCTGTCCGAAATATTTTTAACTGCACAATGTTTTGAAGATACAATCACTTTATTTCAACTGACATTCTTTCAATAACACATGGCAATGTCAGCTACATACTTTATCAGTCCATAATGATAAAATATATAAACCTGAAAACTCTGCATAAGGTAGCAACAGCTCACCAATTACTGTTATCCAGCGTATTAATCATGCTAATAATGTTGTTATTGTCAGAATGTGTCCTCAGCCCTGGACTAGGACCATATTAGACTTGGTAATGAGGTAAAACACTGAGGTAATGCTCATTAATGACAGTTGGATGACAGGCATTAGCAGCATATGGCGCTGTCTTGCCATAACGACAGAGCAGAATATATACACACAGACGTCAACTGAGATCGAGACTGAAGGCTCGTTCATTAACTGATCCCTAATTACTGATTAGATGACATCACAACATCATTTAGCTTTAATGAGTGACATTGGCAACTAGTGGAGTTTGTAATTATAGTGTTTAAGCATATTGTTTTACCCTGTGTAGTCATGTTCTATCAATTGTTTGTTGTTAGAAGGATATGAGATGATTCTAAACATTGCTCCATAGACTTCTACAGTATTCCTATGTAGGCCTTTAGACATGTAGGTCATGTTTCTCTATCTGACAGACTACTGACAACATCATTTGTGTGGCATGTAGAAGATGTGACAGGGCCTATTATCACCTCTGACCCTGCTGTAAACCATGTAGATATATATATTGACCTCTGACCCTGCTGTAAACCATGTAGATATATATATTGACCTCTGACCCTGCTGTAAACCATGTAGATATATATATTGACCTCTGACCCTGCTGTAAACCATGTAGATATCACTATGTGTATCTATGCTAGTGAGTTAGTAGGACAGGAGTAGCCTTGCTCCACTGTTCCAGACTAATCCACTATAATAGCACACCTCACCCATCCACCTGCCCCCTCCTCCCCATCTGTTTTTTAGTGGGGAGGGGTGGTGGGGTGGGGTGGATATTGAATGGGGGGAGAGGGAGGGGGGTAGGATCGTGTGGGGGCTGGGGGTGTTGATGGAGGGTGGTGCCCCCAAACCCCAGCCCCCCTCCCCCTGGGGCTATCCACTGGAGCGTGGCGACCGAGCTTGTCGCCCAGTGACCTGTGACAGGGGCATTATGAAGTGTGAGTGGCTGTCACACTAACTGCCTGTGACAGCACAGCTCCCGGCACAGCTGCCCCAGCCTGCTCCAGCCAGGGACCGAAAGACACAGGGAGGGGGAGAGAGAGAGTATGGAGGAAGTAGGACAGGAGGGTACGGTGAGTAGAGAGGGGAGCACGGACAAGGATAGGGTGGGGGGGGTGGAAAGAGAGGAAAGAGTGGAGCAGAATGGAGGAATGGAAGGGAACCATGCAGGAGAGAGGGGGGTCAGGGGGGAGTATATTGGGGGAACCATGCAGGAGAGAGGGGGTCAGGGGGAAGTATATTGAGGGAACCATGCAGGAGAGAGGGGGTCAGGGAGAAGTATATTGAGGGAACCATGCAGGAGAGAGGGTCATGGGGAAGTATATTGAGGGAACCATGCAGGAGAGAGGGGGTCAGGGGGAGTATATTGGGGGAACCATGCAGGAGAGAGGGGGTCAGGGGGAGTATATTGAGGGAACCATGCAGGAGAGAGGGGGTCAGGGGAAGTATATTGAGGGAACCATGCAGGAGAGAGGGGTCAGGGGGAGTAGTAATGAGGGAGACCTATGGGGAACATGAGAGAGGGGTCAGGGAGGAAGTATATGGGGGAACCATGCAGGAGAGAGGGGTCAGGGGAAGTCTATCGTACTGGGAACCATGCAGTGAGTGAGTCATCGTCTATTGATGTTCCATGCAGGAGAGAGGGGCTCAGCGTATGCTCTACTGGTGTTCCATAGCAGTGAGTGAGGTCATGCTCTACTGTGGGTTCCATAGCTGTGGAGAGCCTCTATCCTCTACTGTGTTCCTATAGCTGTGGTGAGTCCTCTATCCTCTACTGTGTTCCTATAGCTGTGGTGACTCCTCTATCCTCTACTGTGTTCCTATAGCTGTGGTGACTCCTCTATCCTCTACTGTGTTCCTATAGCTGTGGTGACTCCTCTATCCTCTACTGTGTTCCTATAGCTGTGGTGACTCCTCTATCCTCTACTGTGTTCCTATAGCTGTGGTGACTCCTCTATCCTCTACTGTGTTCCTATAGCTGTGGTGACTCCTCTATCCTCTACTGTGTTCCTATAGCTGTGGTGACTCCTCTATCCTCTACTGTGTTCCTATAGCTGTGGTGACTCCTCTATCCTCTACTGTGTTCCTATAGCTGTGGTGACTCCTCTACCCTCTACTGTGTTCCTATAGCTGTGGTGACTCCTCTATCCTCCACTGTGTTCCTATAGCTGTGGTGACTCCTCTATCCTCTACTGTGTTCCTATAGCTGTGGTGACTCCTCTATCCTCTACTGTGTTCCTATAGCTGTGGTGACTCCTCTATCCTCTACTGTGTTCCTATAGCTGTGGTGACTCCTCTATCCTCTACTGTGTTCCTATAGCTGTGGTGACTCCTCTATCCTCTACTGTGTTCCTATATATAGCTGTGGTGACTCCTCTATCCTCTACTGTGTTCCTATAGCTGTGGTGACTCCTCTATCCTCTACTGTGTTCCTATAGCTGTGGTGACTCCTCTATCCTCCACTGTGTTCCTATAGCTGTGGTGACTCCTCTATCCTCTACTGTGTTCCTATAGCTGTGGTGACTCCTCTATCCTCTACTGTGTTCCTATAGCTGTGGTGACTCCTCTATCCTCTACTGTGTTCCTATATATAGCTGTGGTGACTCCTCCACCCAGCCCAGTGGGATGCTCCACCCAGCTGTTATCCACCAGGGCTAGCATTAGATGTGATCATGTTCTTGGCATTTCATCATTTCACTTTTTCTGCAAAAATATGTACTATTTCTCTTTCTCCTTCTCTCACTGTCTCTGTCTCCCTTTCTCTCTCCCTCTCTCTTTCTCTCTCCCTCTCTCTCTTTTCCTCTTTTCCTCTCTCTCCCTCTCTCCCTCTCTCCCTCTCTCTCTCTCTCCCGCTCTCCCTCTCTCTCCCTCTCTCTCTCCCGCTCTCCCTCTCTCTCCCTCTCTCTCCCGCTCTCCCTCTCTCTTTATCTCTCTCTCCTCCCTCTCTATCCCTCCCTCTCTCTTTCTCTCTCTCTCTCTCCCCCTCTCTCTCTCTCTCTCTCTCTCTCTCCCCCTCTCGCTCTCTCTCTCTCTCCCCCTCTCGCTCTCTCTCTCTCTCTCTCTCGCTCCCTCTCGCTCTCTCTTTCTCTCCCCCTCTCTCTTTATTATCAGTGTGGAGGAGCTCTGTTTTATCTTGTTCTCCTCATGTATTAACTAGCTTCTCTCCCCTGTTTCTTCTCCAGGGGTCAGAGATCTTTGACACGTCTAAGCCCTCATTACGAACCTCGTTAGAATCATTAACTCTTGTCATCGTCTCAGAGAATGGAGGGATGGTGACCTAATCCTACAAGGCTCAACAGCTCCTCTCTCCTCTCCTCAATCCCACTTTCTTTAAACCGCTGTTTCATTCATTCATGACATACTGTCTTCTTGCCCTCCCTCACACCTTCCATAGAAACCTCTGACAAAGAGCCAACGCCTGGTGATTAGAGCTGGTTACTGTTCTATGTCAGGGCTAATGGGGAGCAGGCTAAGGAAATATGGGATCACTAGGGGTCGCCCCCCTCACCTTTCTCCCTTTCGGGATGTCCGTCAGGGCTAGAGCCTTCTATTGATCTAAATTAAGGGGTATGGGGTTATTACATCAAGGCCTATTCCATATTGGCGCTGATGAGCTGTTAGTGATTTGCTTCTGTTTCAGTTCAATAAAGGACATTTTATTTTCAGGAACACAGTTAACAGCATTATTTTGACTTTCAAACTCCTTTAGAACAACTCTATATGCCTCTCTTCTCTCTATTTTTCCTCCTCTCTCTCTCTATCCATCCTCCTCTCTCTCTATCCATCGCCCTCTCTCTCTCTATCCCTCTATCACGGCTGAGCTGACTCCCCCCACTATGGGGTCTCTCTCTCCTGGTAGTCCCAGTTGGCACACTGAGCCTGGGCTGGGCAGAGGCAGCTAGGAGGCGGTGCCAACGCTACTGGCGCAGAAAGGGACACACCAGGCAGGCCTGATGTTAACGTACTTCATGCCATCTCTGCAGCCGCTGGCTGCCACCTACACGCAAACATAATGTATACACACACATACAGACACACACACACACACACACACACAACAACACACACACACACAGACAAAAAACACACACAGACACAGACAGACAGACAGACAGACAAACACACACACACACACACACACACAGACAGACAGACAAACACACACACACACACACACACACACAGACACACTCTACTTCTCCTGTTCTAGTCCTCCAGAGTTATAAGGTGCATGTCAGGGCCTTTCACTAAGAGTCAGAAACCCTTTCTGAATACACGTCATTTCCAAGGCATGTAACAGCACACACGTTATCAGTTCCTGCCAGTCGTTAGCAGAAGACCCTGGCGGGTCAGTTGTCCTGGGGACTTGGTGTCATTAAGAACATGGAGAGTGAATGGATGAATAGCGGGGAGAGAGGAAGTGCCTGCCTGTAGTTATCCAGATTTGACTGCTCTGCCCTGGGCATGGCTCTGGCCCCTCTCCCCTAAGCACTACCAAGGACTGGAGACATTAGAGAGTCACCATCTTAGGTCAAATTGGTATATAGACCACACACAACATAAGCCTACTAACTAACTGGTGTAATATAGTGTAACTAGTGTAATATAGTGTAACTAGCATAATATAGTGTAACTAATGTAATATAGTGTATATTGTGTAATATAGTGTAACTAATGTAATATAGTGTAACTAGTCTAATATAGTGTAACTAATGTAATATAGTGTAACTAGTGTAATATAGTGTAACTAGTCTAATATAGTGGAACTGGTGTAATATAGTGTAACTAATGTTCCCTCTGCTCAATCCTTCTCCCTCCAATCTCCTGATTCTGCCTCCTCAACCCTCCTCTCCTCCCTTTCTGCATCCTTTGACTCCCTGTGTCCCCTATCCTCCCGGCCGGCTCGGTCCTCCCCTCCAGCTCCGTGGCTTGATGACTCATTGCGAGCTCACAGAACAGAGCTCCGGGCAGCTGAGCGGAAATGGAAGAAAATTAAACTCCATGCCGACCTGGCATCTTTTCACTCCCTCCTCTCTACATTTTCTTCATCTGTTTCTGCTGCTAAGGCCACTTTCTACCACTCTAAATTCCAAGCATCTGCCTCTAACCCTAGGAAGCTCTTTGCCACATTCTCCTCACTGCTGAATCCTCCCCCCCCCCCCCCCTCCTCCCTCTCTGTGGATGACTTCGTCAACCACTTTGAAAAGAAGGTTGACGACATCCGATCCTCGTTTGTTAAGTCTAATGACACTGCTGGTCCTGCTCACACTGTCCTACCCTATGCTTTGACTTCTTTCTCCCTCTCTCTCCAGATAAAATCTTGCGACTAGTGACTGCAGGCCGCCCAACAACCTGCCCGCTTGACCCCATCCCCTCCTCTCTTCTCCAGACCATCTCCGGTGACCTTCTCCCCTACCTCACCTCGCTGATCAACTCATCCTTGACCGCTGGCTATGTCCCTTCCGTCTTCAAGAGAGCGAGAGTTGCACCCCTTCTCAAAAAACCAACACTCGATCCCACTGATGTCAACAACTACAGACCAGTATCCCTTCTTTCTTTTCTTTCCAAAACTATTGAGCGTGCCGTCTTTAGCCAACTCTCTTGCTATCTCTCTCAGAATGACCTTCTTGATCCAAACCAGTCAGGTTTCAGGACTGGTCATTCAACTGAGACTGCTCTTCTCTGTGTCACGGAGGCTCTCCGCACTGCTAAAGCTAACTCTCTCTCCTCTGCTCTTGTCCTTCTAGACCTGTCTGCTGCCTTTGATACTGTGAACCATCAGATCCTCCTCTCCACCCTCTCCGAGCTGGGCATCTCCGGCGCGGCTCACTCCTGGATTGCGTCCTACCTGACCGGTCGCTCCTACCAAGTGGCGTGGCGAGAAGCTGTCTCCGCACCACGTGCTCTCACCACTGGTGTCCCCCAGGGCTCAGTTCTAGGCCCTCTCCTTTTCTCCCTATACACCAAGTCACTTGGCTCTGTCATATCCTCACATGGCCTCTCCTATCATTGCTACGCTGACGATACACAACTAATCTTCTCCTTTCCCCCTTCTGATAACCAGGTGGCGAATCGCATCTCTGCATGTCTGGCAGACATATCAGTATGGATGACGGATCACCACCTCAAGCTGAACCCTGGCAAGACGGAGCTGCTCTTCCTCCCGGGGAAGGACTGCCCGTTCCATGATCTCGCCATCACGGTTGACAACTCCGTTGTGTCCTCCTCCCAGAGTGCGAAGAGCCTTGGCGTGACCCTGGACAACACCCTGTCGTTCTCCGCTAACATCAAGGCGGTGACCCGATCCTGCAGGTTCATGCTCTACAACATTCGGAGAGTACGACCCTGCCTTACACAGGAAGCGGCACAGGTCCTAATCCAGGCACTTGTCATCTCCCGTCTGGATTACTGCAACTCGCTGTTGGCTGGGCTCCCTGCCTGTGCCATTAAACCCCTACAACTCATCCAGAATGCCGCAGCCCGTCTGGTGTTAACTTCCCAAGTTCTCTCACGTCACCCCCCTCCTCCGCACACTCCACTGGCTTCCAGTTGAAGCTCGCATCCGTTACAAGACCATGGTGCTTGCCTATGGAGCAGTGAGGGGAACGGCACCTCCGTACCTTCAGGCTCTGATCAGTCCCTACACCCAAACGAGGGCATTGCGTTCATCCACCTCTGGCCTGCTGGCTCCCTTCCTCTGCGGAAGCATAGTTCCCGCTCAGCCCAGTCAAAACTGTTCGCTGCTCTGGCACCCCAATGGTGGAACAAGCTCCCTCACGACGCCAGGACAGCGGAGTCACTCACCACCTTCCGGAGACATTTGAAACCCCACCTCTTTAAGGAATACCTGGGATAGGATAAAGTAATCCTTCTACCCCCCCCCAAAAAAAAAATATATATATTAAAAAAAATAATAATAATAAAAATAATAAAAAATAAAATAATAATAATAATGTAAAGTGGTTAACCCACTGGCTATAGGGTGAATGCACCAATTTGTAAGTCGCTCTGGATAAGAGCGTCTGCTAAATGACGTAAATGTAAATGTAAAAATGTAATATAGTGTAACTAGTGTAATATGGTGTAACTAGTGTAATATAGTGGAACTGGTGTAATATAGTGGAACTAATGTAATATAGTGTAACTAGTGTAATATAGTGTAACTAATGTAATATAGTGTAACTAGCATAATATAGTGTAACTAATGTAATATAGTGTAACTGGTGTAATATAGTGTATCTTGTGTAATATAGTGTAACTGGTGTAATATAGTGTAACTAGTGTAATATAGTGTAACTGGTGTAATATAGTGTAACTAGTGTAATATAGTGTAACTAATGTAATATAGTGTAACTAGTGTAATATAGTGTAACTAATGTAATATAGTGTAACTAATGTAATATAGTGTAACTAGCATAATATAGTGTAACTAATGTAATATAGTGTAACTGGTGTAATATAGTGTATCTTGTGTAATATAGTGTAACTGGTGTAATATAGTGTAACTAGTGTAATATAGTGTAACTAATGTAATATAGTGTAACTAGTGTAATATAGTGTAACTAGTGTAATATAGTGTAACTAGTGTAATATAGTGTAACTAGTGTAATATAGTGTAACTAGTGTAATATAGTGTAACTAGTGTAATATAGTGTAACTAGTGTAATATAGTGTAACTAGTGTAATATAGTGTAACTAGTGTAATATAGTGTAACTAGTGTAATATAGTGTAACTAGTGTAATATAGTGTAACTAGTGTAATATAGTGTAACTAATGTAATATAGTGTAACTAATGTAATATAGTGTAACTAGTGTAATATAGTGTAACTAGTATAATATAGTGTAACTAGTGTAATATAGTGTAACTGGTGTAATATAGTGTAACTAGTCTAATATAGTGTAACTAGTGTAATATAGTGTAACTAATGTAATATAGTGTAACTAGTGTAATATAGTGTAACTAGTGTAATATAGTGTAACTAGTGTAATATAGTGTAACTAGTGTAATATAGTGTAACTAGTGTAATATAGTGTAACTAATGTAATATAGTGTAACTAGTGTAATATAGTGTAACTAGTGTAATATAGTGTAACTAGTGTAATATAGTGTAACTAATGTAATATAGTGTAACTAATGTAATATAGTGGAACTAATGTAATATAGTGTAACTAGTGTAATATAGTGTAACTAATGTAATATAGTGTAACTAGTGTAATATAGTGTAACTAATAGTGTAAGTGTAATATAGTGTAACTAGTGTAATATAGTGTAACTGGTGTAATATAGTGTAACTAGTGTAATATAGTGTAACTAGTGTAATATAGTGTAACTAGTGTAATATAGTGTAACTAATGTAATATAGTGTAACTAGTGTAATATAGTGTAACTAATGTAATATAGTGTAACTAATGTAATATAGTGTAACTAGCATAATATAGTGTAACTAATGTAATATAGTGTAACTGGTGTAATATAGTGTATCTTGTGTAATATAGTGTAACTGGTGTAATATAGTGTAACTAGTGTAATATAGTGTAACTAATGTAATATAGTGTAACTAGTGTAATATAGTGTAACTAGTGTAATATAGTGTAACTGGTGTAATATAGTGTAACTAGTGTAATATAGTGTAACTAGTGTAATATAGTGTAACTAGTCTAATATAGTGTAACTGGTGTAATATAGTGTAACTAGTGTAATATAGTGTAACTAGTGTAATATAGTGTAACTAAGTAATATAGTGTAACTAGTGTAATATAGTGTAACTAATGTAATATAGTGTAACTAATGTAATATAGTGTAACTAGCATAATATAGTGTAACTAATGTAATATAGTGTAACTGGTGTAATATAGTGTATCTTGTGTAATATAGTGTAACTGGTGTAATATAGTGTAACTAGTGTAATATAGTGTAACTAGTGTAATATAGTGTAACTAATGTAATATAGTGTAACTGGTGTAATATAGTGTAACTAGTGTAATATAGTGTAACTAGTGTAATATAGTGTAACTAGTGTAATATAGTGTAACTAATGTAATATAGTGTAACTAATGTAATATAGTGTAACTAGTGTAATATAGTGTAACTAGTGTAATATAGTGTAACTAGTGTAATATAGTGTAACTAGTGTAATATAGTGTAACTAGTGTAATATAGTGTAACTAGTGTAATATAGTGTAACTAATGTAATATAGTGTAACTAGTGTAATATAGTGTAACTAGTGTAATATAGTGTAACTAGTGTAATATAGTGTAACTAGTGTAATATAGTGTAACTAATGTAATATAGTGTAACTAGTGTAATATAGTGTAACTAATGTAATATAGTGTAACTAGTGTAATATAGTGTAACTAGTGTAATATAGGTAACTAGTGTAATATAGTGTAACTAGTCTAATATAGTGTAACTAATGTAATATAGTGTAACTGGTGTAATATAGTGTAACTAATGTAATATAGTGTAACTGGTGTAATATAGTGTATCTTGTGTAATATAGTGTAACTAATGTAATATAGTGTAACTGATGTCATATAGTGTATCTTGTGTAATATAGTGTAACTAATGTAATATAGTGTAACTAGTGTAATATAGTGTAACTAGTGTAATATAGTGTAACTAATGTAATATAGTGTAACTAGTGTAATATAGTGTAACTAGTGTAATATAGTGTAACTAGTGTAATATAGTGTAACTAATGTAATATAGTGTAACTAGTGTAATATTGTGTAACTAGTGTAATATAGTGTAACTAATGTAATATAGTGTAACTGGTGTAATATAGTGTAACTAGTGTAATATAGTGTAACTGGTGTAATATAGTGTAACTAATGTAATATAGTGTAACTGGTGTAATATAGTGTAACTAGTGTAATATAGTGTAACTAATGTAATATAGTGTAACTAATGTAATATAGTGTAACTAGTGTAATATAGTGTAACTAATGTAATATAGTGTAACTAGCATAATATAGTGTAACTAATGTAATATAGTGTAACTGGTGTAATATAGTGTATCTTGTGTAATATAGTGTAACTGGTGTAATATAGTGTAACTAATGTAATATAGTGTAACTGGTGTAATATAGTGTAACTAGTGTAATATAGTGTAACTAATGTAATATAGTGTAACTAGTGTAATATAGTGTAACTAATGTAATATAGTGTAACTAATGTAATATAGTGTAACTAGCATAATATAGTGTAACTAATGTAATATAGTGTAACTGGTGTAATATAGTGTATCTTGTGTAATATAGTGTAACTGGTGTAATATAGTGTAACTAGTGTAATATAGTGTAACTAATGTAATATAGTGTAACTAGTGTAATATAGTGTAACTAGTGTAATATAGTGTAACTGGTGTAATATAGTGTAACTAGTGTAATATAGTGTAACTAGTGTAATATAGTGTAACTAGTCTAATATAGTGTAACTGGTGTAATATAGTGTAACTAGTGTAATATAGTGTAACTAGTGTAATATAGTGTAACTAATGTAATATAGTGTAACTAGTGTAATATAGTGTAACTAATGTAATATAGTGTAACTAATGTAATATAGTGTAACTAGCATAATATAGTGTAACTAATGTAATATAGTGTAACTGGTGTAATATAGTGTATCTTGTGTAATATAGTGTAACTGGTGTAATATAGTGTAACTAGTGTAATATAGTGTAACTAATGTAATATAGTGTAACTAGTGTAATATAGTGTAACTAATGTAATATAGTGTAACTAGTCTAATATAGTGTAACTGGTGTAATATAGTGTAACTAATGTAATATAGTGTAACTAATGTAATATAGTGTAACTAGTGTAATATAGTGTAACTAATGTAATATAGTGTAACTAGCATAATATAGTGTAACTAATGTAATATAGTGTAACTGGTGTAATATAGTGTATCTTGTGTAATATAGTGTAACTGGTGTAATATAGTGTAACTAGTGTAATATAGTGTAACTGGTGTAATATAGTGTAACTAGTGTAATATAGTGTAACTAATGTAATATAGTGTAACTAATGTAATATAGTGTAAATAATGTAATATAGTGTAACTAGCATAATATAGTGTAACTAATGTAATATAGTGTAACTGGTGTAATATAGTGTATCTTGTGTAATATAGTGTAACTGGTGTAATATAGTGTAACTAGTGTAATATAGTGTAACTAATGTAATATAGTGTAACTAGTGTAATATAGTGTAACTAGTGTAATATAGTGTAACTGGTGTAATATAGTGTAACTAGTGTAATATAGTGTAACTAGTGTAATATAGTGTAACTAGTCTAATATAGTGTAACTGGTGTAATATAGTGTAACTAGTGTAATATAGTGTAACTAGTGTAATATAGTGTAACTAATGTAATATAGTGTAACTAGTGTAATATAGTGTAACTAATGTAATATAGTGTAACTAATGTAATATAGTGTAACTAGCATAATATAGTGTAACTAATGTAATATAGTGTAACTGGTGTAATATAGTGTATCTTGTGTAATATAGTGTAACTGGTGTAATATAGTGTAACTAGTGTAATATAGTGTAACTAGTGTAATATAGTGTAACTAATGTAATATAGTGTAACTGGTGTAATATAGTGTAACTAGTGTAATATAGTGTAACTAGTGTAATATAGTGTAACTAATGTAATATAGTGTAACTAGTGTAATATAGTGTAACTAATGTAATATAGTGTAACTAGTGTAATATAGTGTAACTAGTGTAATATAGTGTAACTAATGTAATATAGTGTAACTGGTGTAATATAGTGTAACTAATGTAATATAGTGTAACTAGTGTAATATAGTGTAACTAGTCTAATATAGTGTAACTAGTGTAATATAGTGTAACTAATGTAATATAGTGTAACTAATGTAATATAGTGTAACTAGTGTAATATAGTGTAACTAATGTAATATAGTGTAACTGGTGTAATATAGGGTAACTAGTGTAATATAGTGTAACTAGTCTAATATAGTGTAACTAATGTAATATAGTGTAACTGGTGTAATATAGTGTAACTAATGTAATATAGTGTAACTGGTGTAATATAGTGTATCTTGTGTAATATAGTGTAACTAATGTAATATAGTGTAACTGGTGTCATATAGTGTATCTTGTGTAATATAGTGTAACTAATGTAATATAGTGTAACTAGTGTAATATAGTGTAACTAGTGTAATATAGTGTAACTAATGTAATATAGTGTAACTAGTGTAATATAGTGTAACTAGTGTAATATAGTGTAACTAGTGTAATATAGTGTAACTAATGTAATATAGTGTAACTAGTGTAATATTGTGTAACTAGTGTAATATAGTGTAACTAATGTAATATAGTGTAACTAGTGTAATATAGTGTAACTAGTGTAATATAGTGTAACTGGTGTAATATAGTGTAACTAATGTAATATAGTGTAACTGGTGTAATATAGTGTAACTAGTGTAATATAGTGTAACTAATGTAATATAGTGTAACTAATGTAATATAGTGTAACTAGTGTAATATAGTGTAACTAATGTAATATAGTGTAACTAGTGTAATATAGTGTAACTAATGTAATATAGTGTAACTGGTGTAATATAGTGTATCTAGTGTAATATAGTGTAACTGGTGTAATATAGTGTAACTAATGTAATATAGTGTAACTAGTGTAATATAGTGTAACTAGTGTAATATAGTGTAACTAATGTAATATAGTGTAACTAATGTAATATAGTGTAACTAGCATAATATAGTGTAACTAATGTAATATAGTGTAACTGGTGTAATATAGTGTATCTTGTGTAATATAGTGTAACTGGTGTAATATAGTGTAACTAGTGTAATATAGTGTAACTAATGTAATATAGTGTAACTAGTGTAATATAGTGTAACTAGTGTAATATAGTGTAACTGGTGTAATATAGTGTAACTAGTGTAATATAGTGTAACTAGTGTAATATAGTGTAACTAGTCTAATATAGTGTAACTGGTGTAATATAGTGTAACTAGTGTAATATAGTGTAACTAGTGTAATATAGTGTAACTAATGTAATATAGTGTAACTAGTGTAATATAGTGTAACTAATGTAATATAGTGTAACTAATGTAATATAGTGTAACTAGCATAATATAGTGTAACTAATGTAATATAGTGTAACTGGTGTAATATAGTGTATCTTGTGTAATATAGTGTAACTGGTTTAATATAGTGTAACTAGTGTAATATAGTGTAACTAATGTAATATAGTGTAACTAGTGTAATATAGTGTAACTAATGTAATATAGTGTAACTAGTCTAATATAGTGTAACTGGTGTAATATAGTGTAACTAATGTAATATAGTGTAACTAATGTAATATAGTGTAACTAGTGTAATATAGTGTAACTAATGTAATATAGTGTAACTGGTGTAATATAGTGTAACTAGTGTAATATAGTGTAACTAGTGTAATATAGTGTAACTAATGTAATATAGTGTAACTAGTGTAATATAGTGTAATTAATGTAATATAGTGTAACTAGTGTAATATATAGTGTAACTAGTGTAATATAGTGTAACTAATGTAATATAGTGTAACTGGTGTAATATAGTGTAACTAATGTAATATAGTGTAACTAGTGTAATATACTGTAACTAGTCTAATATAGTGTAACTAGTGTAATATAGTGTAACTAATGTAATATAGTGTAACTAATGTAATATAGTGTAACTAGTGTAATATAGTGTAACTAATGTAATATAGTGTAACTGGTGTAATATAGTGTAACTAGTGTAATATAGTGTAACTAGTGTAATATAGTGTAACTAATGTAATATAGTGTAACTGGTGTAATATAGTGTAACTAATGTAATATAGTGTAACTGGTGTAATATAGTGTATCTTGTGTAATATAGTGTAACTAATGTAATATAGTGTAACTAGTGTAATATAGTGTAACTAGTGTAATATAGTGTAACTAATGTAATATAGTGTAACTAGTGTAATATAGTGTAACTAGTGTAATATAGTGTAACTAATGTAATATAGTGTAACTAGTGTAATATAGTGTAACTAGTGTAATATAGTGTAACTAATGTAATATAGTGTAACTAGTGTAATATAGTGTAACTAGTGTAATATAGTGTAACTAATGTAATATAGTGTAACTGGTGTAATATAGTGTAACTAGTGTAATATAGTGTAACTAATGTAATATAGTGTAACTAGTGTAATATAGTGTAACTAGTGTAATATAGTGTAACTAGTGTAATATAGTGTAACTAGTCTAATATAGTGTAACTAATGTAATATAGTGTAACTAGTGTAATATAGTGTAACTAATGTAATATAGTGTAACTAGTGTAATATAGTGTAACTAGTCTAATATAGTGTAACTAATGTAATATAGTGTAACTAGTCTAATATAGTGTAACTAATGTAATATAGTGTAACTAGTGTAATATAGTGTAACTAGTGTAATATAGTGTAACTAATGTAATATAGTGTAACTAGTGTAATATAGTGTAACTAATGTAATATAGTGTAACTAGTGTAATATAGTGTAACTAGTCTAATATAGTGTAACTAATGTAATATAGTGTAACTAATGTAATATAGTGTAACTAATGTAATATAGTGTAACTAGTGTAATATAGTGTAACTAGTGTAATATAGTGTAACTAATGTAATATAGTGTAACTAATGTAATATAGTGTAACTAGTGTAATATAGTGTAACTAATGTAATATAGTGTAACTAATGTAATATAGTGTAACTAATGTAATATAGTGTAACTAGTGTAATATAGCGTAACTAGTGTAATATAGTGTAACTAGTGTAATATAGTGTAACTAGTGTAATATAGTGTAACTAGTGTAATATAGTGTAACTAGTGTAATATAATGTAACTAGTCTAATATAGTGTAACTAATGTAATATAGTGTAACTAGTCTAATATAGTGTAACTAATGTAATATAGTGTAACTAGTGTAATATAGTGTAACTAATGTAATATAGTGTAACTAATGTAATATAGTGTAACTAATGTAATATAGTGTAACTAGTGTAATATAGTGTAACTAGTGTAATATAGTGTAACTAGTGTAATAGAGTGTAACTAATGTAATATAGTGTAACTAGTGTAATATAATGTAACTAGTCTAATATAGTGTAACTAATGTAATATAGTGTAACTAGTCTAATATAGTGTAACTAATGTAATATAGTGTAACTAGTGTAATATAGTGTAACTAGTGTAATATAGTGTAACTAATGTAATATAGTGTAACTAGTGTAATATAGTGTAACTAATGTAATATAGTGTAACTAATGTAATATAGTGTAACTAATGTAATATAGTGTAACTAATGTAATATAGTGTAACTAATGTAATATAGTGTAACTAGTGTAATATAGTGTAACTAATGTTATATAGTGTAACTAGTGTAATGTAGTGTAACTAGTGTAATATAGTGTAACTAGTGTAATATAGTGTAACTAATGTAATATAGTGTAACTAATGTAATATAGTGTATCTAGTGTAATATAGTGTAACTAATGTAATATAGTGTAACTAGTCTAATTTAGTGTAACTAGTGTAATATAGTGTAACTAGTGTAATATAGTGTAACTAGTGTAATTTAACTGATGGGTTGTCAACAATAAAGTAGCCTAATAAGCTATAAATGTATCAAGACTAAATCACTGCAAAAACTTTGTGGTCAATTGTGCAGCAAATTGTACAAACACACACACACACACACACACACACACAAACACAGAGAGACACAAACAAATGATTGATTAATACATTGTCTGATTAACTTGCATGTGCATGCTGAACCACACTTCCCGTGTGTGTGTGTGTGTGTGTGTGTGTGTGTGTGTGTGTGTGTGTGTGTGTGTGTGTGTGTGTGTGTGTGTGTGTGTGTGTGTGTGTGTGTGTGTGTGTGTGTGTGTGTGTGTGTGTGTGTGTGTGTGTGTGTGTGTGTGTGTGTGTGTGTGTGTGTGTGTGTGTGTGTGTGTGTGAGTGGTGCTCTCGCTAGCAGAGCCCAGTGAAGCAAAGCTACGCTCACTGGCATTTTGCACGCCTGCACACACACACACACACACACACACACTGCCCAGCTGGGAGCCCGAGTGGCACACACATTCAGGGGGACGGGGGTTGAAATGGAAATGGGGTCGGGGGCCTCTACAGCTAACAAACCCCCTCACCTCTCCTCCCCCTAACAATCCTCCCCCCTAACAAACCCCCTCACTTCTCCTCCCCCTAACAATCCTCCCCCCTAACAAACCCCCTCACTCCTACTCCCCCTAACAATCCTCCCCCCTAACAAACCCCCTCACTTCTCCTCCCCCTAACAATCTTAAAAATCTTCGCCTCCCCTAACAATCCTCCCCCTAACAAACCCCCCTCACTCCTACTCCCCCTAACATTCCTCCCCCCTAACAAACCCCCTCACTCCTCCTCCCCCTAACATTCCTCCCCCCTAACAAACCCCCTCACTTCTCCTCCCCCTATCGTTCCTCCCCCCTAACAACCCCCCCTCACCTCTCCTCCCCCTAACGTACCTCCCCCCAACAAAGCCCCTCACCTCTCCTCCCCCTAAAGTTCCTCCCCCCTAACAAACCCCCTCACCTCCCCTCCCTCTAACATACCTCCCCTCCCCCTAACAATCGTCCCCCTAACAAACCTACCTCTCCTCCCCTACCGTTCCTCCCCCTGAACAAACCCCTCACCTCGCCTCCCCCTAACATTCCTCCCCCTAACAAACCCCTCACCTCTCCTCCCCTAACGTCCCTCCCCCTAACAAACCCCCTCACCTCTCCTCCCCCTAACGTCCCTCCCCCTAACAAACCCCTCACCTCTCCTCCCCCTAACGTCCCTCCCCCTAACAAACCCCCTCACCTCTCCTCCCCCTAACATACCTCTCCTCCCCCTAACGTTCCTCCCCCCTAACAAACCCCCTCACCTCTCCTCCCCTAACAACCTCCTCCCCTAACATACCTCTCCTCCCCCTAACGTTCCTCCCCCCTAACAAACCCCCTCACCTCTCCTCCTCCTATCTCAATTCCTTCCCTCTACCCTCTTCTTCCATTATTGTACTCAGAATTTGAGGCACACTTCCGTCTCAGAGCTGCTGATGAGGAAGCCCCACACACTCATTCACACATACACACACACATACACACTGCATATGGCCAGACATGGGGGCCTTACTCAGCTCATCCAACTGTGGGATTCCCCTTGTCTTCTCCTGCTCTGCCATCATCTCCCTAATGGTCTTTCTATCTCTCCATAGGAGTTAAATGAAGCTTTTACAGAGGGAGGAAGGAGGGGGAAGAGAGACAACATTCATTGACTTCCTGGTCTGGAAACCCTCCAATATCCTCCATCAGCAACCGTACAGGAGGTTGGAGGTGAGTTCCCTCTAGTGTGCTCAGTGATTAGACCCCAGTAACAGGTACAACAGCTCACATATGCATCACGTCTTATGAGTTCTATTCACAATTCACACCTCATATCGTAAATGATTAGTCTTGATTATGCTGTCAATGCAAATAGAGATTCACCAGATGTTTCTGTACCAATTTATTATCTGTGTGTCCCTGTGCGTCCCTGTGCATGTATGTGTGTGCATGTGTGTGTGTGCGTATGTGTATGGACACACACACACACACTGACAATTCTTCTGTCAGGGCATTAATCTCTTTGTCAGGAGCCGTCTGTTGGAGATTTGTCCGTCTGATTCGCTGAGCGTCCGAGTGGCAGGTCTTGCGTTAGTGCTACAGTGTGTGTGTGTGTGTGTGTGTGTGTGTGTGTGTGTGTGTGTGTGTGTGTGTGTCTTCATCCCTGTCAGAGTGCATATATATCTGGTCTCATACCTCTCCACCATCAGCACCCATAGGGACAGGGGTGGTGGTGATGGTGTGATAGTTAGATGGAGGGAGGATGGTTTCTTAAGGCCTGGACACCACTGGTCCTGTCTGGTATTAATCACAACAGAGGCAGAGGTGTGAACATGGAGTGCTATCATCTATGACATGTTTGTGGCTGTCTGTGTTGATTCTCTTCCATTGTCCTTGTGTTTGACAGTGTCGGTGACATATGTGAATTATGACTGCTGACGGTCTCTGTATTCATACTATACCAGTACAAAACCTGCAGATTTAGTGAACTTCTTCTCCTTCTTCTGAAACTGCACATTGATTGCTTTAAAATACTGGACATTCAAAAAGAGTGACCTATCTATCTAACCAGGTTTATTTGGTCATAAGAATGTAGACACACTGACGTGAATGTCCTTGTTGGTCCACTAGATGTCGCTGTTGTCTATGTATTTCCTATGCAGGCATCAGGTTTCTTTACAAGACTGTTGTGTTGTTGATAATTGTTTCTTTTTGTAGGTTAATATGTATTTCTAAGAGATTGTCTTTGCAACACATGTGTACTTGTCGTGCAAATAAAGCACTTTGGAACAATACTGAACTATAAACCTGTGTTTTTTTATCTTTCAACCTCACAACAGTCTTTCTCCTCAGTTTGTTTTGTTTTGGTAGATTTTGATGCTCTGTCTGTGACACTCTTTAATGGTACAATAAAGAATTGTTGTAACTCAACATCTTTCTCACTCTCTCCTGCCTCTATCTATCTGTTGTTTTGGAACGTCTCGTTCATTTGTCGCTCCTCTGTAATAATCCCAGCAGGGCTTCTTGTCTACAGCCGTCGACTACTATCCCATAATTCCCTATGCTCCCGCCGCAGCCACTCTTAAGTGTCTGAGCTGATGGACCAGCCACACCCACCTGACACATCTACACAGACGCTAAAAGGTTTACATGGTGAGGTGTGTGTGAGTGTATGTGAGTAATAAGAGCGTGAAAATGAGGGATTGAGGTTCAGGGGGGCAGAGAGAGAGAGAGAGAGAGAGAGAGAGAGAGAGAGAGAGAGAGAGAGAGAGAGAGAGAGAGAGAGAGAGAGAGAGAGAGAGAGAGAGAGAGAGAGAGAGAGAGAGAGAGAGAGAGAGAGAGAGAGAGAGAGAGACAGCACAAGCAGTTCGGCAGTGCTCTGTCTCCATCTTGTGGCCATGTCACGCTCTTCCTATTTCATTACTGGAAATGACAGTAGACATTAAATGACACGGTGGAATATGTCTGATCTCAAACTAATCACAAGGGCTGCAGTTCATTAGCCTTTAATAACTGCATCAGTGTTTTATTATGCCTTTACCTGCCTTCAATGAACGATGAGCAGCCAGTCAGATATGAACCCAAATGGACAGGCCAGCTAAAGCCAAGCCTGAAATTAGAGTTTCTGATGCATACATCCTCCATTTCTGATTAATTAACCATATCATTCTGGAAAGTAGCAGTAAAATATTAAAATTGGCGTTAGATCACACATTTACATTGTATTTTGGGACATACTTTCTGGCATTTCAGAGTTCTGAGTTAAGTCAGCTCCGGTACCTTTTTCTAAGAAGTTATCCTCATACTCAGACTTACCATTGTACAAAATATTTATTATTAAATATTATTTAATTGTCATAGGGGAACCTTTCACATTTACTGTACACTGTACAACATGTAAAAAAGAACTATGTGACACAATGTGAACGCTAAAGCTGGGTAGTTTGATTTGAATACGTTATTCTAAAGTGAAGAGAAACAGTCTAAGCTTGAGAGAGAGTGATATAGATGACGGTAGGGGGACAGGACTGGCCATTCCTTCTCTCATGTGTATAGTACCAATTAGAGACACATACTTGCCGTGACACAAAGCTCTCCAATGCACACAACACCCTCCACCCATCACACATCCCACCCTTCCGCCTCCCTTCAACAGTGTGCAATGTGTGTGCGTGCGTGTTAGGACCTCCTAATGGTCCATTTCATGCCAGCCCCAGAGGACCGCCCAGCGCTAATTAGATTTGTGTGGGCGCGCCGCCGCCTTGGCAGGTGATTCTCGCTCGGTGCGACCCTGAACAAACATGCGTAGCAATTAGCCGCTAATTCACTTATTCACTTCACGAGTTATTATCACAAAACAAGCACAGACCACGCCGGGCAAGAGATTAGCATTCTGCTAAAGCCATAGGCTAAGCACTGTACATGTTGTGCTAGGCTACACTTAATTCACTGACAGTCTCCTCAAAAGAAGGCTACAGGTGTTTTGAATGGTAAACGGGGTCCGTGCGCTTTCTGTAAAGTGCACTAGAATCCTCAAAGCCGCTGCCACCAAATGTCATTGACAGCCCGTTGCCTGGACCATATTGAATGAAACTCAGGAACACGTTGTATCATGGCTAAAGTAAAGGGATATTTAATATAGCTTCTTACATGGCCCTCAGGCTGAAAACAACAAACAAATCATATTATGGGTGGCAATACAGAAGGAACAAAGAGAGAACAAAATGATAGTACAACACAATGACATCATACTCTCATTCACTACTGAAGAATAACGGATCAGGGTGTAATGATGAAAGTATGCATATAACTGTAAGTTGATAACATATGGATTATGATACTGGCCAGTATAATATAGTATAAACACATAAACATTCATACTTCCACTCTCTCATACTCAGCCCTCCCATCAAGACAGAGATGGCAGGCACCACCTGCAGGCCTCCCTTCACAGAGTTGTATGGAAATACATCTAGCATGGTTTCTAGCTTTTGATAATCATTTACATTTCAGTCATTTAGCAGACGCTCTTATCCAGAGCGATTTACAGTTAGTGAGTGCATACATTTTTCATATTTTTTTTTTCAAACACACTTAATGTTGTACTCTAAGTCTGAGAAGTATTCCAGAAAAACTAAAACGTGTCTGTTCTCCTCCATGACCAGGGGGGAGCATAGGTTTGGGTAAGTAAGTAAGCCTTGTCTGAGCCATTAACTGCATATCTCCTGATTCTGTAGGGTGAGGCTACAGAATCAGGATTCTAGTCTATGGCAGGGCTTGACCCCAAATCCATCTCCTTAATGCTGACTCCCAAGCAAAGAGGCATCAGGAACCATTTTTAGTCTTTGGCTAGACCGGGGATCAAACCCCCAACCACAGGGCAGACACTCTAACCACAAGGCCACTGAATTTGTGGGTTGAAAGGCTGCATGGTCAATCCGACGTCTGCATTGGCCGTGCAGCATTTACGGTGATATGGCCTCTGCAGAAGTCAGGGCATTAATACTTCTTGCGCATCGCCAAGCAGCGCAGAGCTGTTGTGAAGGAAGTTTTCAAGGAAGTGAGTTTGTGTTTATACAGGACCTCCCACCACCACCAACGGTCAACCAATCATGTCAATGCGGAGCTATACGGAGCCTTCCGCATTGTTAAAACATTTGAGAGGCGCACGGCGATGCGGTACAGAGCTCAATTTGGCCTCTGCGTGCCTCCAGAGGGTCCGCAATTGCTTCACACCATCCAAACGGCCCCTCCGCCCACATTTTCTTATCAAGCATAAATCGCCTCTTAGGGTAAGTGGTCTATTTCTGAAAAAAATACCCACCATTTTGTTTGCCCCCACTTTCTCCTTGTTTGGAAAGCTTGTTGGGATAGATGGGGTGGTGGGGATGAGCATTTTATCAAGATAAAATAATCCCAAACATCTCCACATGCACCAACATTATGATGCTGTGTTGGAAGCAATCTGGCACCAGCAACGTTAGCCACACATTTCCCAGATAGGAGCTATATAGACATAGCCAATACTATAAAATCTCACATTATCAATAAGAACAGAATAATAGAAATAAGGGTAATATAAATGAGTTACTAAGAACTGTTGTGACTAGGCTAGTATGGAAATGGAGTAGCATTGATAATGTGAGATTTCTACATGAACAGCAGGGGGCGCAATAACCATTCGTGTGCAACAACTCCCATATCTCAATGTGTCTGTAGCTTGCTGTTCAAGCTTCGTAGCGCAGATTTTTCTGTGTGTTTTGCTCTTGTACAGCGACATCTGTTCTAAATGACACATACAAACATGATTAAAAAACACTGCGCAGCTGTTTCTCTTGTCGTCTCTCTCTCCTGGAAACATCAGGAGTTAGACCATCAGAGGAAGCCATCAGAAACAGCTATGAGGCACTCTGACATGTATCTCCTACTGAGGCAGATTGGGCTTGTCTCCACACCTGTCATCGCTGTCATGTACTGAACGGGGACACAGCATGAATCAATTTTCTTTACGTCACTCGGTAATAAACGAAGACAGGGTTGTCAATTAGGTTATGTGGCGACCAAACGCTTCAGATAATTGGCAATGAAAACACTTACCTAGCTTAAGTGTGTGTGTGTTCTGTGTGTGTGTGTGTCCTGTCCAGACAGGTCACATAGAACAGGGTGACCGTTGGGACCTGTATGAGGCCTTGACATAGGTGAGTTCATCCAATCAGAATCACTGTTGGAAGCTATGCATAGAGGTCACTGGACAGCGTGGCCCAATCACCTCTGCTGTTGCTGCCCCTGTTCTCTCACGCAGACAGAGGTTAATGTGTCCTGGACATGTCAACACTGAAATCAATGGCGAAAATACATACATTAATATGACAATTCACTTGCTTATTTGTGAACTTTGGCCCTTTGTAGCTAAATGTCATCGCTGTAATAATAATTCTAAATAGTCAGACAGTATAGCGATGTGGATATATACCGATGCTATGATTCTCCTTCTGTTAATTCTCCGTTGTCCTTTGTTGGTGACTTAACGTCTCCTGTGATGTGTTCCCCGTCTGCCACTAAAGAGCTGTAGTACAGCTGTAGTTGAGCTCTTCTCTCAGCCTCTCTCTCCGGCTGTGTGTGTATCTGGCCTTGCATCAAGCGCTCACTCTCACACACTCCAACAGGTATGGAGCGCTTTTTGGAGGGCTTTTGAAAACTCTACTCGCCCCCATTAGTTTGTACAGCATGCACATACACACATGCTAAGAGACGCATACACAGACACAGACAGACACACACACACACAGACACAAACACACACACACACACATACGCAGCTCTTGCATACTGCAGGCGCTGAATTAGCATAGTGAAGACGCTGTATTATGTAAATGAATTATATTTCCTCTCTGATCGTGCAAGGAAATGGGATTATGTTTTATGATGATGCTAGACAGTGTTTAAACCATGTTGGATCAATGTGTTTAGTACTACTTTGATATGTATCCCTCCAACCCCTCCTTTAAAAGACCAGGATGTAAACAATTGTAGATAAATGTGCATTGTAATTACACTATAGCTATTTTCCCTGTTGTCAAAGAAAATCACAAAATGGTTTTGGATCATATAAAAAGCGTACTTCTACAGTAACTAGGTAGATTCTACAGTAACTAGGTAGATTCCCCTCACAGGGAGATTCTACAGTAACTAGGTAGATTCTACAGTAACTAGGTAGATTCCCCTCACAGGGAGATTCTACAGTAACTAGGTAGATTCCCTCACAGGTAGATTCTACAGTAACTAGGTATATTCTACAGTAACTAGGTATATTCTACAGTAACTAGGTAGATCCTACAGTAACTATGTATATTCTACAGTAACTAGGTACATTCTACAGTAACTAGGTGTATTCTACAGTAACTAGGTATATTCTACAGTAACTAGATATATTCTACAGTAACTAGGTATATTCTACAGTAACTAGGTTGATTCTACAGTAACTAGGTTGATTCTACTGTAACTAGGTAGATTCTACAGTAACCAGGTAGATTCTACAGTAACTAGGTAGATTCTACAGTAACTAGGTAGTGTGTGACCAGTAGTTAGTAATCAAAGACATCACTAAGGTAGGTTTGGTTTATTTTCCATTCCATATCCTTTCTAGACATAAGAGTATGCGACTGTATAAACCCGTGACGAGAGGATGTGGCTCTTTTTCAGGTCAGCCGCTCTGACACTACAATCCTGTTATTCAGTCAAAAGGACTTATTTCTGTCTAGGTTAGCAATACAACGCATACTGTAATAGAATCCGATGCAATAAAGTTAGACAGGATTAATTTAAATGGATAGACGAGGTCAGATTCCTGGATAATAAACAAGGAACTAGCTAATCTTGTTATAGTGGATAAGGCTGGGAGACATGGAGGAGTAAAAGCAATGAGACGCACACGCATGCACACACGCACGCACACACGCATGCACACACGCACGCACGCACGCACGCACGCACACACGCACGCACGCACGCACGCGCACACACACACACACACGCATGCATGCACACACACACACACGCACGCACACACACACACACACACACACACACACACACACACACACACACACACACACACACACACACACACACGCACACACACACACACACATGCACACACACAAACGCACACACACACTCATGCAAACACACACACAGCCCCTCCCCCCCCCACCAAACACACACTCACATAGTTGGCCATGGCCTTGGCTTTGTTCTAAAGCTCTTAGCCATTTGTCTAGTGCTACACAGCCTCCATTTACTCAAGATTGGCTGTGACTGCTGACCCCTGACCCCAATCCACACAGGTGCTGCAGGAGGAACCATTAATACTGGCAGCAGGTTGTTTTTGTCTCTAGGCCACTAGATAAATGATGCCCTTGGCGGGCACACACATGCAAGCACGCACGAGCACACACACACACACACACACACACACACACACACACACACACACACACACACACACACACACAGACACATTTGCACAAACACACAAACACACATACATAAACACACATAGATACATTCTTAAACACAAAGACACAAAATAAAGCATTTTCCTAAACAAATGTGCCCACACATAAACAGAGGTAAGAAAATACACATAAACACATGTACTCTGGGGTCAGCCAGTCAGGAAGGTAGGCTGACACAAACACAGATAAAAAGTACAACAAATAAGCACACACACAAACCCATAAAGCCATTCTGGCTGATGGAACAGTGCCTTCTACCATCATCCAGTATCAAGCCCTGGAGAAAAGAGAAAAGAGAAGATATACCACTTTTACCCCTCTCCTCCCCCCTTCTTCCCCTCTCTTCCCCCCTTCTTCCCCTATCTCCCCTCTCCTTCCCCTATCTCCCCCTCTCCTTCCCTATCTCCCCCTTCTTCCCCTATCTCCCCCCTTCTTCCCCTATCTCCCTCTCCTTCCCCTATCTCTCCCCTTCTTCCCCTATCTCCCCCATTCTTCCCCTATCTCCCTCTCCTTCCCCTATCTCCCCCCTTCTTCCCCTATCTTCCCCCTCCTTCCCTTATCTCCCCCCATTCTTCCCCTATCTCCCCCTTCCCCCCCACCTTCCCCTATCTCCCTCTCCTTCCCATATCTCCCACTCCTTCCCCTATCTCCCCCCTCCTTCCCCTATCTCCCACGCTTCTTCCCCTATCTCCCCCCTCCTTCCCCTATCTCCCCCTTCTTCCCCTATCTCCCCCCTTCTTCCCCTATCTCCCACTCCTTCCCCTATCTCCCCCCTTCTTCCCCTATCTCCCTCTTCTTCCCCTATCTCCCTCTCCTTCCCCTATCTCCTCCCTTCTTCCCCTATCTCCCCCTCCTTCCCCTATCTCCCCCCTTCTTCCCCTATCTCCCCCTTCTTCCCCTATCCCCCCCACCTTCCCCTGTCTCCCTCTCCTTCCCCTATCTCCCACTCCTTCCCCTATCTCCCCCCTCCTTCACCTATCCCCCACGCTTCTTCCCCTATCTCCCTCTCCTTCCCCTATCTCCCACTCCTTCCCCTATCTCCCCCTCCTTCCCCTATCTCCACGCTTCTTCCCCTATCTCCCCCTCCTTCCCCTATCTCGCCCCCCTTCTTCCCCTATCTCCCCCCTTCTTCCCCTATCTCCCCTTCTTCCCCTATCTCCCCCCTCATTCCCCTATCTCCCCCTTCTTCTCCTATCTCCCCTCTCCTTCCCCTATCTCCCGCCCTTCTTCCCCTATCTCCCTCTCCTTCCCATATCTCCCCCCTTCTTCCCCTATCTCCCCCCTCCTTCCTCTATCTCCCCCTTCTTCCCCTATCCCCCCTTCTTCCCCTATCCCCCCCACCTTCCCCGATCTCCCACTCCTTCCCCTATCTCCCCCCTCCTTCCCCTATCTCCACGCTTCTTCCCCTATCTCCCCCCTCCTTCACCTATCTCCCACGCTTCTTCCTCTATCTCCCCCTCTCCTTCCCCTATCTCCCCCTTCTTCCTCTATCTCCCCCTCTCCTTCCCCCTATCTCCCCCTTCTTCCCCTATCTCCCCCTCCTCATCCTATCTCCCCCTACTTCCCCGATCTCCCTCGCATCTCCCCCTCCTTCCCCTATCTCTCCCTCCTCACCCTATCTACAGCCCTGTCTGTTACAGATGCAGCATATTTAGTTATGGGCCCTTGCGTTGGCAGTTCATTCACCCCAGTAACCCGACCTCCCTCCATCACCAGGGGACTAATGTATTCATCTCATCCCCGCCGGCCAGAGAGGTCACAGCCTTATCTACCCTGCCGCTGTACCGCTGTCAGCTACCGAGCCACTCACCATAACTTCTACTGCTAGCAGAGAGAGAGAGAGAGAGAGAGAGAGAGAGAGAGAGAGAGAGAGAGAGAGAGGGGGAAGAGAGAGAGGAGAGAGAGAGAGAGAGAGAGAGAGAGAGAGAGAGAGAGAGAGAGAGAGAGAGAGAGAGAGAGAGGGAGAGAGAGGGTGAAGAGAGAGAGGAGTGAGAGAGGGAAGAGAGAGAGAGAGAGAGGAGAGAGATAGGGAAGAGAGAGAGAGATAGAGAGAGAGAGAGAGAGAGAGGGGAAGAGAGAGGAGAGAGAGAGGGAAGAGAGAGAGTGAGAGAGAGAGAGAGAGAGAGAGGAGAGAGGAGAGAGAGCGAGAGAGAGAGAGAGAGAGAGGGGGGGAAGAGATGGAGAAAGAGGAAGAATGACAGGAAGAAAAAAGGAAGGAAGGAAACAAAGAAAAAAGGAAGGAAGAGATGGAAGAAGAGGACGAGGGAGAGAGATGGGGAATAAATAATAAAATGTACATTAAAATGATGGAGTAGGAGGAAGAGAGAGGTTGCAGAAGAGGGAGAACTTTAGCTGAACTGACAAAATGTCTTATAGCTTGATTACACAGAGGTAAAGAGAGACAGTGGTGGAGTGTTGTATGTTGGAAGGGAGGGGGCTGTAGTATTACATGTATAGGCTGCCCCCTGCCCCCCTCTCCCCCGTTGGGAAGTGTTTTACAATGTAGCCGTCAGATGTAGAGGAAGGGGCTCCGCCAGAGTCCAGTTAATTAACCACATCAGTTTCTTAATGTGATCAATTTTAATTAAACTGAATTTTAATCGGGAGCAGGAGGTGGGAGCAGTGGTGTGACAGAGAGTGGAATGGGGGTGCGGAGGGATGGAGGAGGGGATACGCTATAACGAGCAGGTTGCTAATGTGTGTGTGTGTGTGTGCTTAGGTGCCTGTGTATTTTTGTGTGTGTGGGATGTGCGCGCTACACTAACGGTAGGAGCTTAGGCTTCCCTCATTTCGGTTTTGCTGCTGTCTAATTAATATGGATGGAGCATTAAGCCTTTTGGACTCTGGTGCCTCTCATTTCATGACTATTAATGATTTTAATGAACTGGGCTAATAAGGCCGTTTTTCTCTGTCACACTTTGGAGGGGCTGTCCAACGCACGCCATGGTCGGGAGGATGGGCTCCCACTCCCTTCACTGGGGAAATTAAAACAGCAATCACAAACCCATCCTCACCAGGCACAGGCCCATCCATATACTGACAAAGACCCTTCAGAATATAAAGAGGTTGATCTGGTAACAAATAAGGATCCATCCATTGACTTTAGAAGGATCTGTGCACTAAGGTCAGCATGCGTTGATTCTTTTTTAATAGTTATCTTTTATTTTGCCTTTTCTATTACCATGAAGGTAAAGAATGATCTTTTGTAGGATGTATTTTTTTTTAATGTCCCTTTGTCCTAGTGCTCACGTCCCTTTCCAACAAAGAACCTTAAGACTGTGGAAGGAACAGCCACCGATCCAACAAAGAACCCTAAGATTGTGGAAGGAACAGCCACCAATCCAACAAAGAACCTTAATACTGTGGAGGGAACAGCCACCGATCCAACAAAGAACCTTAAGACTGTGGAGGGAACAGCCACCGATCCAACAAAGAACCTTAAGACTGTGGAGGGAACAGCCACCGATCCAACAAAGAACCTTAAGACTGTGGAGGGAACAGCCACCGATCCAACAAAGAACCTTAAGACTGTGGAGGGAACAGCCACCGATGCAACAAAGAACCTTAAGACTGTGGAAGGAACAGCCACTGATCCAACAAAGAACCTTAAGACTGTGGAGGAACAGCTACCGATCCAACAAATAACCTTAAGACTGTGGAGGGAACAGCCACCGATCCAACAAAGAACCTTAAGACTGTGGAGGGAACAGCCACCGATCCAACAAAGAACCTTAAGACTGTGGAGGGAACAGCCACTGATCCAACAAAGAACCTTAAGACTGTGGAAGGAACAGTCACCGATCCAACAAATAACCTTTATAATTTGTGGAGGGAACAGTCACCGATCCAACAAAGAACCTTAAGACTTTGGAGGGAACAGCCCCCGATCCAACAAATAACCTTTATAATTTGTGGAGGGAACAGCCACCGATCCAACAAAGAACCTTAAGACTGTGGAGGGAACAGCCACCGATCCAACAAAGAACCTTAAGACTGTGGAGGGAATAGCCACCGATCTAACAAAGAACCTTAAGACTGGAGGGAACAGCCACCGATCCAACAAAGAACCTTAAGATTCTGTAGGGAATAGCCACCGATCTAACAAAGAACCTTAAGACTGTGGAAGGAACAGACACCGATCCAACAAAGAACCTTAAGACTGTGGAGGGAACAGCCACAGATCCAACAAAGAACCTTAAGACTGTGGAGGGAACAGCCAAATATTTCATATATAATGTCTTGTTAACTCTGTCATAGAATACTGTAAGAGGAATGTGTTGAATGTTTTTGTATGAGTAGTCTATTATTCTATTTCTACATTACCATGAACAGGGGACGAGAGACAGGAAGAAGAAACATGTTTTGGACAGTCAAAACACGAAACACAAAGAGATATACCATATGAATTCATAGTTCACTCATAGTTATTCTTGTGTAAGTACATAAATGTGAGGAATTTGTACAGCAGGCTCTATTGTCATGTTCCTGAAAGTAACTCTGAAAGAAGTAAACGTATTGAAGTCTAAATCTTCCCCCGACTTGATAAATGTGAGGGCATTGGTTGAGAAAAATGAGGCAACCTTGATAGAAAGGTTTTACAGTCTGCGGTCTCTGCATACACACTGAATAACTCTTGTATGTAGATAAATGATCTATAAAATGTATCTTCAAGCACTTTCTTCCCCACCGTGGTTCAGCTTCACTGGTGAAATCCAATGCAGCAGCTGTCGGCACTGTATGCTATTCTTTTACTGCATTTACATTCATAGTCAAAGCAATTCCATCACCTTTGTATCAAAACAAAATGAGGTACTGTTTGAGTGCGCTCACTCATCTGCTTCTTTTATCCAACGTGAATTATTTGACTCTGCACTTTTATCGCTTTTTGACATTTTCCTTTCGTGTGGAAATGCAATCTCCATTTGTAAAACCACGCTTACCTCGATTGGTTTAAAAGTTCAGTCAAATTACAGCGGAAAACTTCCAGGCCTGAGGTAAAAAATGGGGCGTTCAGGTGCACTTTGTCATGTCTGATAGTTAGTGTCCTTCTGGTATATGATGGGTGGCTCAAGGTCAGGGATATGAAGTGTGGTTATACTGTTATTACAAGGACTGGGTAGGCGTATAACGCGAACGTCTAGCAACCCAAAGGTTGGGTGTTAGAATCTCATTAGCAACATTGCAATTACTTACTACTTTTTAGCTACTTTGCATGCTAGCTAACCCTTCCTCTAACCTTAACCCTTTAACTTAACTCCTAACCCTAACCTTAACCCCTAACCCCTAGCCTAGATAATGTTAGCCACCTAGGTAACCTAGCTAACATTAGCGTTAGCCACCTAGCCACCTAGCTAACATTAGCCACAACAAATTGGAATTCGTAACATATCATACCTATTGTAAATTTGTAACATATTGTACGAATTGCAATTCGTAACATATCATACGAATTGCAATTCGTAACATGTACAAATTGTAATTTGTAACATATTATACGAAATGGATGAAGGACATCCACAAATTAATACATACCATACCAAACATAACATATCATACTAATTTGAGCGTCCCGGATTTTCGCTTACTATCTTACGTCTTGCCCTAAATCCAGGTTACACACACCATCATAGATAGAATGGGGACCCATTTCCAAATTCCCCAACCCCATTACCCAATTCCCCTATCCTGACGATTCTCCCTTCAATCGTCCATAACCAAAATATGAACACAACCCTCCATGTACTACTGTACTGTTAGACGGCCCTGATTATTACCTCACAGGAGCACACATCAACAACTCAACTCTGAGGAGCCAAGCCCACCAATCACGGCCGGTCTCGGCCGAGCGCTAATGGAACAGGACTGCAGAAACACTCATCATTGACTTCACCCTCCTCCTTCCTCCATCTTCCTCCCTCTCTCCCTCCATCCTCCTCTCTCACTCCATCTGCATAGTAATAGCTTTGCAGATTTCTTGGCCTTGTGTGTGAATTTACAGCCCAAAGTCTCTATTTATTATGTGGTGAATGTGCACTTCGGTTACTTGTGCTCACTGCTTTGTATTGTAAACGTGCTATTAGAATTCATGAAGGTATTTACATGCAATCGCATGCCAGGCAAATGCAGGGAACAGTATTTTTTATTATCATACATTACATATGCCAACAGCCATAGACCTACAGCACCGCCCTCCATACCTCTGCTGCTGTCC
This sequence comes from Coregonus clupeaformis, assembly GCF_020615455.1. Lineage (NCBI taxonomy): Eukaryota > Metazoa > Chordata > Actinopteri > Salmoniformes > Salmonidae > Coregonus > Coregonus clupeaformis. Next base: position 46,402 of record NW_025534081.1, read on the forward strand.
CTCTAAAGCTAAGCAGTGTTGGTCCTGGTCGCTCCCTGGATGAGAGACCAGATGCTGTGGCGTTGGAGGGCCAGTAGGGGGCGCTCTTCCCACTGCTCATTCTGTCCCCAATCACTGCCCTGCAAGAGAAGTGTAGTTCTGTAGCCTTCACCTAACTCTGTCTTTATAAGGACGAATGTTCTGCCTGTTTATCTATCTATACGCTTTAGAGATCCATTATACATGTGGTCACGGTGAACGATGCACAGGCATCTATCTCAGGCAACAACACAGCCACAGCTATTCACATGGCCTAACATCAATGGCTGCTCTGCAGGGCCGGACTACCGCATTTGGAGCACCTTCCTGCACTTCAACACATTTTGCCATGAGGCTATGAGAAAACGTTGCCGTGTTAAAGCACATTTCCTGCTATTCTACACATTTTGCAATCATATGCGAACCGGGGGACCCCTGACACCATATGGGTTCTGGGTTGTGGATATAAAGTACGGTGCATCCAGTGATCCAGCACCAGAAGGAACTGACTGTTTACTCTGGCCATCCACGCAGAAATATTTCACATGATCGTTATTGGTTCCCTCAGAGACTAACTAACTCATTTTTCCCGCCCATTACGGCCTTATTGCAGCTTTTTTAATTAACCAAGTTTCTTAATTAGGTGTGGAGCAGTAAGCCTGCGAACAGTCTGTCGGGATAATTACCTACAGACCCTGCTTTATGAAAGGAAGGGAAGGAAGATGGAATGAGAGAGAGGGAAGTCGTGCTGAGCGAAGGGATGGGGAATATACTGTGTTGTGTGGTGTTGTGTGGTGTGTGGTGTGTTGTGTGTTGTGTAGTGTATAGTATGTAGTGTGGTGTTGTCTAGTGTGTAGTGTTATGTTGTGTAGTGTAGTGCTGCGTTGCATTGTGTTAGTACACAAAAGTCAAAGAGGACACCTTCAGACTGCTGTAACATATTTACACTATCTATAACCCAGTACAGAAAAGGTAAGCATATTTGGTGTGGGTCTTCGGCGTAATATTGTAAGGTTTTGTAGTAATTGTTCTATCAGTAGTCAGACATAGTAGTGTGTAGCCAAACAGATACGCGTTAGTTTCACCTCCCTCCTTCCTCTCCCATCACCCACCTCCCTCCTTCCTCTTCCATCACCCACCTCCCTCCTTCCTTTCCCATCACCCACCTCCCTCCTTCCTCTCCCATCACCCACCTCCCTCCTTCCCCTCCCATCACCCATCACCCACCTCCCTCCTTCCTCTCCCATCACCCACCTCCCTCCTTCCTCTCCCATCACCCACCTCCCTCCTTCCCCTCCCATCACCCATCACCCACCTCCCTCCTTCCTCTCCCATCACCCACCTCCCTCCTTCCTCTCCCATCACCCACCTCCCTCCTTCCTCTCCCATCACCCACCGCCTCACTAGACGTGCCCTGAACAGCAACAATTCACCGTCACAAATGAAAGGACAGAACCTATCCATCCCAAAGAGATGTTTTGTGCGCTTGCATCTTTCAGTGGGGTAATTTGCGGCGCGCACATCAATACATCGTAGGCTCTAAATGGGCTCTGAAAAACAAAGGGAAGGACAACAAGATGGACCCAGAAATCAATCTGCTGCCTGATAACGCAGAACCGAGTGGAGGAGCACACGTGCTGCTAGCGCCGCCACCGGCGTTCCCTCTGCGGGGCACACCAGCATCTGTCTATCTGTTTGTGATGTCCTCGGAAAACAATCGTCTCTGACATGCAGTGTGGAAGGCGTGAGGCAGCAACAGATAAAACTACTTTGTCATGCCACAGTTTGGAGAATCTGAGAGACACATTTTGGAACAGAAAGCGAAAGGATTAAAAAAAAAGAGGAAAAATCAAACAAAGTATTTATCATAGATGAAAATGTCACTATTTGTTGCAACAAGTTTTACTATATGTGTTTTTCAGTTGATACACCTTCATGCCAGTCTAACAACAATTAGCTAGCTACCTGTTAAATGAGAGGTAGAGAGAGACAGAGAGTGAGACAGAGATAGAGGGGAGGACAGCAACAGAGTGAGATAGATAGGCCTACAGAGAGAGGGAGTTTCTGTAAAGGGCAGCTTGAGGGTTATCAGAGAAGTTTGCGTTTGGCCCAGGTTGTAGAGTTCTCCGCCATCTTTAAAGCCTGTGGGATTAGCCCACCACTGGAGGACCCACTGCCGGTTTATTACCCCACATGATGGAAACTGTGGTGAACCCGTTATGAGCCACCTGTGTAATGCATTATTAATGCATCTATAGCCATTTACTGTATAGCTTTTGTAGTTTTATAGAGTTGTATGAGCTGGTATGAGTTTTTATAGCAGGCCTTATAATGCATTATGGAGCGATATAACCCACTGAAAATACATTCACAATGCATTACAAGCAGGTGGTTCACAGAGATTTCTAAACAAAATGACCACTGTGGTGAGAGCCTGTGGGGGGGGTCTGCTGCGTAGACAGCTGCTGCTGTGTAGACTGGGTCTGCTGGGTAGACTGGGTCTGCTGTGTAGACTGGGTCTGCTGGCTAGACTGGGTATACTGTGTAGACTGGGTCTGCTGGGTAGACTGGGTCTGCTGTGTAGACTGGGTCTGCTGGGTAGACTGGGTCTGCTGGGTCTGCTGTGTAGACTGGGTCTGCTGGGTCTGCTGGGTAGACTGGGTCTGCTGTGTAGACTGGGTCTGCTGGGTCTGCTGGGTAGACTGGGTCTGCTGGCTAGACTGGGTCTGCTGTGTAGACTGGGTCTGCTGGCTAGACTGGGTCTGCTGTGTAGACTGGGTCTGCTGGATAGACTGGGTCTGCTGGATAGGCTGGGTCTGCTGGGTCTGCTGGGTCTGCTGGGTCTGCTGTGTAGACTGGGTCTGCTGGGTGTTCTGTGTAGACTGGGTCTGCTGGGTAGACTGGGTCTGCTGTGTAGACTGGGTCTGCTGGGTCTGCTGGGTAGACTGGGTCTGCTGGGTCTGCTGGGTAGACTGGTTCTCTGGGTAGACTGGGTAGACTGGGTCTGCTGTGTAGACTGGGTCTGCTGTGTAGACTGGGTCTGCTGTGTAGACTAGGTCTGCTGTGTAGACTGGGTCTGCTGGGTAGACTGGGTCTGCTGGGTGTGCTGGGTAGACTGGGTCTGCTGGGTAGACTGGGTAGACTGGGTCTGCTGTGTAGACTGGGTCTGCTGGGTAGACTGGGTCTGCTGTGTAGACTGGGTCTGCTGTGTAGACTGGGTCTGCTGGGTAGACTGGGTCTGCTGTGTAGACTGGGTCTGCTGGTAGACTGGGTCTTCTGGGTAGACTGGGTCTGCTGGGTAGACTGGGTCTGCTGTGTGGACTGGGTCTGCTGTGTAGACTGGGTAGCTGGGTCTGCTGTGTGGACTGGGTCTGCTGTGTGGACTGGGTCTGCTGGGTCTGCAGGTAGACTGGGTCTGCTGTGTAGACTGGATCTGCTGGGTCTGCTGGGTAGACTGGGTAGACTGGGTCTGCTGTGTAGACTGGGTCTGCTGGGTAGACTGGGTCTGCTGTGTAGACTGTGTCTGCTGGGTCTGCAGGGTAGACTGGGTCTGCTGGCTAGACTGGGTAGACTGGGTCTGCTGTGTAGACTGGATCTGCTGTGTAGACTAGGTCTGCTGTGTAGACTGGGTCTGCTGGGTCTGCTGGGTAGACTGGGTCTCTGGGTAGACTGGGTAGACTGGGTCTGCTGTGTAGACTGGCTCTGCTGTGTAGACTGGGTCTGCTGTGTAGACTGGGTCTGCTGTGTAGACTGGGTCTGCTGGGTCTGCTGGGTAGACTGGGTCTGCTGTGTAGACTGGGTCTGCTGGGTCTGCTGGGTAGACTGGGTCTGCTGTGTAGACTTGGTCTGCTGTGTAGACTGGGTAGACTGGGTAGACTGGGTCTGCTGGGTCTGCTGTGTAGACTGGGTCTGCTGGGTAGACTGGGTCTGCTGTGTAGACTGGGTCTGCTGGGTCTTCTGGGTAGATTGGGTCTGCTGGTAGACTGGGCCTGCTGGGTCTGCTGGGTCTGCTGGGTAGACTGGGTAGACTGGGTCTGCTGTGTTGACGGGGTAGACTGGGTCTGCTGGATAGACTGGGTAGACTGGGTCTGCTGTGTAGACTGGGTCTGCTGGGTAGACTGGGTCTGCTGTGTAGACTTTGTCTGCTGGGTCTGCTGGGTAGACTGGGTCTGCTGTGTAGACTGGGCCTGCTGGGTAGACTGGGTCTGCTGGGTAGACTGGGTAGACTGGGTAGACTGGGTCTGCTGGGTAGACTGGGTCTGCTGTGTAGACTGGGCCTGCTGGGTAGACTGGGTCTGCTGTGTAGACTGGGCCTGCTGGGTAGACTGGGTCTGCTGGGTAGACTGGGTAGACTGGGTCTGCTGTGTAGACTGGGTAGACTGGGTCTGCTGTGTAGACTGGGTCTGCTGGGTCTGCTGGGTAGACTGGGTCTGCTGGTAGACTGGGTCTGCTGGGTCTGCTGGGTCTGCTAGGTAGACTGGGTAGACTGGGTCTGCTGTGTAGACTGGGTAGACTGGGTCTGCTGGGTAGACTGTGTAGACTGGGCCTGCTGGGTAGACTGGGTCTGCTGTGTAGACTGGGTCTGCTGGGTAGACTGGGTCTGCTGGGTAGACTGGGTCTACTGTGTAGACTGGGTCTGCTGTTTAGACTGGGTCTGCTGGGTAGACTGGGTCTGCTGGGTAGACTGGGTCTGCTGGGTAGACTGCGTCTGCTGGGTAGACTGGGTCTGCTGGGTAGACTGGGTCTGCTGGGTAGACTGCGTCTCTCTGCTGCTGCTGCTGCTGCTAATGATCCATAGCACATTGCTTTTGCTCTGGGGGACCGCAGCATCAAACCTGCATCAGACCTGCATCAGACCTGCATTGCACTGGCACAGCACAGAGGCATCTCACTGGAGACCTCAGAGAGCTTATGGTATGATGAATAGTGGGCACAGAGACTGTACTCTATGCATACACTCATGCCAAAAGAGTTGACATTCATAACAGAATTAAATGTAAATCTAATAAGGCCAGACAAGTCAAACTGTGTGTGTGTGTGTGTGTGTGTGTGTGTGTGTGTGTGTGTGTGTGTGTGTGTGTGTGTGTGTGTGTGTGTGTGTGTGTGTGTGTGTGTGTGTGTGTGTGTGTGTGTGTGTGTGTGTGTGTGTGTGTGTGTGTGTTTGTGTGTGCAATCAGCTGCAGCTCAGCAAGGTCACACATCGGGGCCGTGATCTGATTGGCTGCTGCGCTTCCACCTGTCGTCACCTGTCTGGTTTGATCAAAAGTGTGTGTGTGTGTGTGTGAAAGAGAAGGGACGATGCTTTCTCTTAGTAGCAAGAAGCCAAGCATATTGTAGTTGTGTCCAATTGGTCACCTGTGATACAAGTCAGTATTTGACGTCGGGAGGACGTCGGGAGATGATGTGGAAACTGGCCACTAGGGGCAACAGTGAGCGTTGTTTCCTTCAAGTAGGTTTCTGTTTAGCTAGGGTGTTGTGGACGGGGATGGCGGATGGGCGTAATCATCTGCCTCTGATTCTAAAGTTTGCAAGTTCAAACCAGCAATAGAAAGTTGTTTTTTATATTTTTGTTTTAAGCCTATCCCAAACCTTAACCTTAACTCGTGAGACTGTGAGAGCTGGTAGCATTGCCCACCTTGTCCAAAGGCTTTAAACAGAGTCTTCAGAATACTGACACATTCCAGCAGCAGAAACCCAATCTTTCTGTGTGTCCCCGGAGAGACACCACAAGACAGGCTTCAAAGGACAGGAAAGATTGCTTGGCTCTCCTCTTCAAAATCACCTCCCTCCCTCCTCCACCCCCCAACCCTCCTCCCCCCTCTCTCGCCCACTCTCTTTCCCTCTCTCTTTCCCTCTCTCTACCCGCTCTCTCTCTCTCTCTCTCTCTCTCTCTCTCTCTCTCTCTCTCTCTCTCTCTCTCTCTCTCTCTCTCTCTGCTTCATCCATGTTGAAGGCTTCTGATGAAGAAGAAGGTTTGCCTTCTGTATGCCTCCAGCACCACCAAGGCCTGTCCCATCCCTCTGATTCCCCGGCTCTGCCTCCCCCCTCCCTCCCTCCCTCCCTCCCTCCCTCCCTCCCTCCCTCCCTCCCAGCCATGCTCTGCCCCAGGCCTCCAGCCTCGCTGTGTGCCACTGCATCTGTGCCCGGCGGGAACCCAGGCTGGAGTGCTCCCTCCCTGGGTAATCTCCCCCGTCGGAGCCCTTTGATCTGATCTGATCAACCAGGCAAGTCCACAGGGAGGCCTGATGTACTCACCAGCCACCCTGGAGCAGAGGGGAGGGTGTCTAAAGGAGTAGTGGAGTGGGTAGTCAGGGGAAGCAGGGATGTGAGTGTTTGGGGGATTTGGGAGTGCTGTCACAGTCCTCCGTCTTGAGCCCTCTAGGGTGCATGTTGCCATCAGTGGTTGCCATGTTGGACAGAAACGATATGGGAATTGAAGTGGGATGGAGGCGAGGGGAGGTTGAGCGGGTTGCCAAAAATGTGGTCTCCACTCAAACAGTGTTTCTCATGCTTCTCCTTCTCTTCTCATCCCTCTCCCAGAGAACCAGGCTGCTGTTTGTTTTGCCTACTGCTCTCACTCAAAGGGAAATATTCATTAGGTTCCTCTATGGAAGACGGCGTGCAGATGGAACTTGTGTGTATGTGTGTGTGTGTGTGTGTGCGTGCGTGTAAGGCCACAGCTAAAACCCATTCCTCAGCCTATTTCCCAATCTGAGGAGCGCTGCCTGCAAATAACGGTTGTATTATGGACCAACAGACTGCATCAGGGCATTGTGATAAGGCGTCTGGGCCGGTTGTATTATGGACCAACAGACTGCATCAGGGCATTGTGATAAGGCGTCTGGGCCGGTTGTATTATGGACCAACAGACTGCATCAGGGCATTGTGATAAGGCGTCTGGGCCGGTTGTATTATGGACCAACAGACTGCATCAGGGCATTGTGATAAGGCGTCTGGGCCGGTTGTATTATGGACCAACAGACTGCATCAGGGCATTGTGATAAGGCGTCTGGGCCGGTTGTATTATGGACCAACAGACTGCATCAGGGCATTGTGATAAGGCGTCTGGGCCGGTTGTATTATGGACCAACAGACTGCATCAGGGCATTGTGATAAGGCGTCTGGGCCGGTTGTATTATGGACCAACAGACTGCATCAGGGCATTGTGATAAGGCGTCTGGGCCGGTTGTATTATGGACCAACAGACTGCATCAGGGCATTGTGATAAGGCGTCTGGGCCGGTTGTATTATGGACCAACAGACTGCATCAGGGCATTGTGATAAGGCGTCTGGGCCGGTTGTATTATGGACCAACAGACTGCATCAGGGCATTGTGATAAGGCGTCTGGGCCGGTTGTATTATGGACCAACAGACTGCATCAGGGCATTGTGATAAGGCGTCTGGGCCGGTTGTATTATGGACCAACAGACTGCATCAGGGCATTGTGATAAGGCGTCTGGGCCGGTTGTATTATGGACCAACAGACTGCATCAGGGCATTGTGATAAGGCGTCTGGGCCGGTTGTATTATGGACCAACAGACTGCATCAGGGCATTGTGATAAGGCGTCTGGGCCGGTTGTATTATGGACCAACAGACTGCATCAGGGCATTGTGATAAGGCGTCTGGGCCGGTTGTATTATGGACCAACAGACTGCATCAGGGCATTGTGATAAGGCGTCTGGGCCGGTTGTATTATGGACCAACAGACTGCATCAGGGCATTGTGATAAGGCGTCTGGGCCGGTCCGGGGCTGGTGCATTAGTAGGTAAGTAATGTTTGGCCTTAAGCCCTGCCATGCTTTATTGTGATGTAATATGAGAGTGAAATGAGAGTTAGAATCATTCTGAGGACTATTGAGAGAGGGGAATGCATCACCATCAATGACCAACGGCTCTGTGAAATCACTCATTCTGGTGAAATGGGGAATTTAGTATTCTTTTTTCCATTATTTCTCTCTATCTAAAGAAACCTGTAGTGTATAGCATATAAGGGTTAGAAAGGATGCATTAGAAACTTCATTGGTTTCTTTAGAATTTTTGACCCATCCGCCCATCTGTCGGTTGGTCCATCCGTTCGTCTGTCCGACAGACCCAGACCGTTCTGACCCATAAATGTCCCAGGAGGCCAGGCTCGTCCAGGTCACCTCTAGGATTTCCGCTCCTGTCTCTAGGCAGTTTCTGTCAATACGCTCTCAGCAATGGCCATCACTCGCGCCCGAGGCTCCTCCGCAATCCCAGCTCCCCCCTCCATCCATCCCTGTTTTCCTCCCTCTATCCTATTCTCTTCAGCCTTCAATCTTCATCAATGCTCTCCTGCCTTATCGATTTTCTCTTTCCCCCTGTCCTCCATGCACCACTCTATCTTCTCAAACGCACTCCCCCCATATCTCTCACAGTCTCAATCCCTCTCTCTCCCTCTCTCCCCCTCCCTCCATCTTTCTCTCTCTCTCTGGTCAGAGTCTCTGCTCTCTGACAAGGTCGAAGCCCCAGCAGTGCCTGGAGCTCCTTAAGGTCCGTAAATGGAGATGTAATGTCATTTAGTTGTGCAGTAATGTAATCTATGAGGGCTGGGGCTGATCTCATTAGGAGGGGATGGAGGGGAGCATCACTCCACAGGGCTGGCCAGGACGTGGGTGGTGGGTTGGTAGGTCGTGGTGGTTGTGTTGCAGGATGCGGGTGGATGGTTGGTAGGTGGTGTGGCAGGTCAGGGCAGGTCAGGGCGGGTCAGGGCAGGGCAAGGCAGGGCATAGGAACCAAGGAGGTGGTGGGTGGCATGCGAGGGAATGGAGGAGAAGAGGATGGAGGGACTGTTATTTGACATTCTCTAAAAGACATGGTTGGCTTTGTCTTTCTCTCCCCTCTCTCTCTCTCTCTCTCTCTCTCTCTCTCTCTCTCTCTCTCTCTCTCTCTCTCTCTCTCTCTCTCTCTCTCTCTCTCTCTCTCTCTCTCTGTCTCTCTCTCTTCTCTCTCTCTCTCTCTCTCTCTCTCTCTCTCTCTCTCTCTCTCTCTCTCTCTCTCTCTCTCTCCTCTCTCTCTCTCTCTCTCTCTCTCTCTCTCTCTCTCTCTCTCTCTCTCTCTCTCTCTCTCTCTCGCTCTCTCTCCTCTCTGTCTCTCTCACTCTCTCCACTCTCTCTCTCCTCTCTGTCTCTCTCACTCTCTCCCCTCTCTCTCTCTCTCTCTATCTCTCTCTCTCTCTCCTCTCTGTCTCTCTCGCTCTCTCCCCTCTCTCGCCCTCTCCCCTCTCTTCCTCTCTCTCTCTCTCCTCTCTTCTCTCTCTCCTCTCTCTCTCTCTCTCTCTCTCTCTCTCTCTCTCCCTCTCTCTCTCTCTCTCTCTCCCCTCTCTCTCTCTCTCTCTCTCTCTCTCTCTCTCTCTCTCTCTCTCTCTCTCTCTCTCTCTCTCTCTCTCTCTCTCTCTCTCTCTCTCTCTCTCTCTCTCTCTCTCTGTGAATACTAATGGTTGTCTCTAAGTGCCAGAGGATGATATGAGATGAGTGTGATAGCAACATTGTTATGAGGATGATTGTTAGAAGCCGACAGATAAGGACTCCAAAGCCTAAGAGCACTGCCATTTACTGTAATGAAAACACTTTACTCACATACAGTACTTCTGAACTGCTACTTCAGTTCCTCTTGACATTCATATTGTGTCAAATTCAGCAGGAACATGGCACTGCATCTCCTTCTAACCCAGATTCAATCTCTGAGGAGGGTAGAACGACAACGGATACACTGGAATTGATGACCCCCCTCCTTTTTCCCCTTAGGATACCTTAGGAAACGTATGTCCCCCCCCCCTGCCCCTCTCTCAGTCCCTCCCCAAACCCTCTCTGTCCCCTGTAGTTCCTGGTCTCAGGATAGATCATCCCTGGTCTCTCCATCAGCAATGACCTTCAGTGGGGTCCCGATGCTGCGTGACAACCCCTGGCATGGAGGAGCCAGACAGGGCAGGGCTAAGGCAAGGGCACAGCAGCAGAGGATCTATCACCCAAACAAACGGCTGCATCCTCACGGAGCGACGCAGGGATACATCAACTCCACTACACTAGCAGGTCAATGCTGCGGGTGTTATATTTACAGTACCATCCCTTTAAGTACACACTTCACACACACACACACGCGCGCACACACACACACACACGCAGAAACACACACACACACACGCACGTACGCACACACACACAAACCCAACAACACAAAACGTCCCACTTTGGGATGCACACACTCAAAGAGACATGCACACACACACACAGACACACACACACACATGGACACACACACACAGATACACTCCACCACCCAGCACTCCCACAGATCCTCAGACACTCTCCCTCTGTTCTCCCTCCCTCTAAAAGCTTTACTGTGTTAGCCTCTCACTCCAACCTGCATTTGATAAACTTCCCCCGACACCCCGGATGATTAATGACAGTTAGCAGAATTTAATCAAGGTTAAGAAAGACAGGGCGCCCATGAGCCATGACAGGCAGGGTGGTCAGAGGGGAGTGGAGGAGGTAGGAGGCGGGGGAGGTTTGGATGGAGGATGGGGGGTGTGGTAAATAACTTCTTTACAGAAATATACGGAGGACCCCTCCTCTGCTCCTTCTCCACCATGCCCAGTAATTACTCGCCCCAGCCCTCTGTAATAATTCCTATTACAAGCAGAACGGAAGACTCAGTAACTCACCGCACTGGACAAGGTGAAGGCAAGGCCACGGAGCAGCGGATCAATATTTCATTTAGTCACCCCGCTCCGCCATTCTGGGCTTGGATCAAATTCACCCACGGAGGCCGATGGAGGAAGAGGGAGAGCGGGGGAAGAAGGGAGGAAGAGGGAGGAAGAGGGAGAGCGGGGGAAGAAGGGAGGAAGAGGGAGGAAGAAGGAGAGAGGGGGAAGAAGGGAGGAAGAGGGAGGAAGAGGGAGAGCGGGGGAAGAAGGGAGAGAGAGGGAGGAAGAGGGAGGAAGAGGGAGGAAGAAGGGAGAGCGGGAGAAGAAGGGAGGAAGAGGGAGGAAGAGGGAGAGAGGGGGAAGAAGGGAGGAAGAGGGAGGAAGCGGGAGAGAGGGGGAAGAAGGAAGGAAGAGGGAGGGAGGAAGAGGGAGAGCGGGAGAAGAAGGGAGGAAGAGGGAGAGCGGGGGAAGAAGGGAGAGAGAGGGAGGAAGAAGGGAGAGCGGGGGAAGAAGGGAGGAAGAGGGAGGAAGAGGGAGAGCGGGGGAAGAAGGGAGGAAGAGGGAGGAAGAGGGAGAGCGGGAGAAGAAGGGAGAGAGAGGGAGGAAGAGGGAGAGCGGGGGAAGAAGGGAGGAAGATGGAGGAAGAGGGAGAGCGGGGGAAGAAGGGAGGAAGAGGGAGGACGAGGGAGAGCGGGGGAAGAAGGGAGGAAGAGGGAGAGCGGGGGAAGAAGAGAGAGAGAGAAAAGAAAAGAAACAAGGTCCAACAAAAACAACAACACAAGACCTCTAATTTCCTTGGGGTTTTGGAAGGATGAAAGGGAGAGGGTAAGAGGGGAATAGTGTATGTGTTTTGTGTGTGTGTGTGTGTGTGTGTGTGTGTTCTCTCAAGGTCGTTGATAACACAACAATGTCAAAAGACAAAACCCAACAAAGACCTAATTGAGGCCCATTGCCTAGCAACATGTATCAAGGACATGACAGCTAAAATGTACCTCCGTCATATCAGAGGAGGAAAACACTGGTCCTCATACTTCCTCTGAACGTTCTCACAAACAGGTGGGCCTATCTAATCTTCTCTCCTCCCTGTCCTCCCTCCGTTTCACCCTTCTTCCAGTGAAGTGATCTGTACCAGCTGTGAGATTAATAGACTGTTGTGTGTTGATCTGGAATCCATTCCAGACACTCAGCTGTGGTGTCTGCATACTGAAGGCCAAGGTCTGTGACTGTAACATATTATACAGTGGGAGTTGTATACATTTATATGAATTCATGTATATGAATGGCTGTGAGTCTCCATTGACAGGGTCAACGCAGGCGTTTAGTCCAAGGCGACAGTTTATTCTGATGGATCAGCCTGTGTGAGACATGAGTGTTTGCCATCGCCTGGGAAGACAACAAGAGCTAATGGAGGCTATTGTGGGTTTATGGTCAATGAGTGGAATGGGTATCAATAGGTTGAATTTTTGAACGTCATGTTGTACACGTCGTGTTCTGTTTCATTCTCCCAATGTCAACAATAAAGGTCAACATGAATTGTGAAAAGAAAGAATTTCAAAAAAGAATAAAAAAGGTGAATTTGACATTGTAGCAACATGTTCTCATTCCAGTCCGAAATGAAGAAAATGTTTCACTTTGACCTCTTTCTTTTGTTCTCATACATAGATTATTTATTATTATTATTATTATTATTATTTCCATGAAAAACTTCTACAGACAAAACTATTTAGACCCAGAGCTATTTATCCAGCCAGACCCAGAGCTATTTACCCAGTCAGACCCAGAGCTATTTACCCAGTCAGATCCAGAGCTATTTACCCAGTCAGATCCAGAGCTATTTACCCAGCCAGACCCAGAGCTATTTACCCAGCCAGACCCAGAGCTATTTACCCAACCAGACCCAGAGCTATTTATCCAGCCAGACCCAGAGCTATTTATCCAGCCAGACCCAGAGCTATTTATCCAGCCAGACCCAGAGCTATTTATCCAGTCAGACCCAGAGCTATTTACCCAGCCAGACCCAGAGCTATTTACCCAGCCAGACCCAGAGCTATTTACCCAGTCAGACCCAGAGCTATTTACCCAGCCAGACCCAGAGCTATTTACCCAGTCAGATCCAGAGCTATTTACCCAGTCAGATCCAGAGCTTCCTCCTCTGTCTTTCTCTCTCTCGCTCCACCCCCCTTTCTTTCTCCAATGAAGAGAACTATATGTACATGAAACTCTGGCCTTCTCTAATGAAGATAACCTGTGTATACTGAACTATATGTATATGAAACTCTGGCCTTCTCTAATGAAGAGAACCTGTGTATACTGAACTATATGTATATGAAACTCTGGCCTTCTCTTTTTATTTTATTTATTTCACCTTTATTTAACCAGGTAAGCCAGTTGAGAACAGGTTCTCATTTACAACTGCGACCTGGCCAAGATAAAGCAAAGTAGTGCAATAAAAACAACACAGAGTTACATATGGGGTAAAAAAACATAAAGTCAGAAATACAACAGAAAATATATATACAGTGTGTGCAAATGTAGCAAGTTATGGAGGTAAGGCAATAAATAGGCTATAGTGCAGAATAATTACAATAGTATTAACACTGGAATGCTAGATGTGCAAGAGATTATGTGCAAATAGAGATACTGGGGTGCAAAAGAGCAAAATAAATAACAATATAGGGATGAGGTAGTTGGGTGGGCTAATTTCAGATGGGCTGTGTACAGGTGCAGTGATCGGTAAGGTGCTCTGACAACTGATGCTTAAAGTTATTGAGGGAGATAAGAGTCTCCAGCTTCAGAGATTTTTGCAATTCGTTCCAGTCATTGGCAGCAGAGAACTGGAAGGAATGGCGGCCAAAGGAGGTGTTGGCTTTGGGAATGACCAGTGAGATATACCTGCTGGAGCGCAGACTACGGGTGGGTGCTGCTATGGTGACCAATGAGCTAAGATAAGGCGGGGATTTGCCTAGCAGTGATTTATAGATGGCCTGGAGCCAGTGGGTTTGACGACGAACATGTAGTGAGGACCAGCCAACAAGAGCGTACAGGTCACAGTGGTGGGTAGTGTATGGGGCTTTGGAGACAAAACGGATGGCACTGTGATAGACTACATCCAATTTGCTGAGTAGAGTGTTGGAGGCTATTTTGTAAATGACATCGCCGAAGTCAAGGATCGGTAGGATAGTCAGTTTTACGAGGGCATGTTTGGCAGCATGAGTGAAGGAGGCTTTGTTGCGAAATAGGAAGCCGATTCTAGATTTAACTTTGGATTGGAGATTCTTTATGTGAGTCTGGAAGTTGAGTTTACAGTCTAACCAGACACCTAGATATTTGTAGTTGTCCACATACTCTAGGTCAGACCCGTCGAGAGTGGTGATTCTAGTCGGGTGGGCGGGTGCTAGCAGCGTTCGATTGAAAAGCATGCATTTAGTTTTACAAGTGTTTAAGAGCAGTTGAAGGCTACTGAAGGATTGTTGTATGGCATTGAAGCTCGTTTGGAGGTTTGTTAACACAGTGTCCAATGAAGGGCCAGATGTATACAAAATGGTGTCGTCTGCGTAGAGGTGGATCTGAGAGTCACCAGCAGCAAGAGCGACATCATTGATATACACGGAGAAAAGTGTCGGCCCAAGAATTGAACCCTGTGGCACCCCCATAGAGACTGCCATAGGTCCAGACAACAGGCCCTCCGATTTGACACACTGAACTCTATCTGAGAAGTAGTTGGTGAACCAGGCGAGGCAGTCATTTGAGAAACCAAGGCTATTTAGTCTGCCAATAAGAATGTGGTGGTTGACAGAGTCGAAAGCCTTGGCCAGGTCGATGAAGACGGCTGCACAGTACTGTCTATTATCAATCGCGGTTATAATATCGTTTAGGACCTTGAGCGTGGCTGAAGTGCACCCGTGACCAGCTCGGAAACCGGATTGCATAGCGGAGAAGGTACGGTGGTATTCGAAATGGTCGATGATCTGTTTGTTAACTTGGCTTTCGAATACTTTCGAAAGGCAGGGCAGGATGGATATAGGTCTGTAGCAGTTTGGATCTAGAGTGTCACCCCCTTTGAAGAGGGGGATGACCGCGGCAGCTTTCCAATCTCTGGGGATCTCAGACGTTATGAAAGAGAGGTTGAACAGACTAGTAATAGGGGTTGCGACAATTTCGGCGGCTAGTTTTAGAAAGAAAGGGTCCAGATTGTCTAGCCCAGCTGATTTGTAGGGGTCCAGATTTTGCAGCGCTTTCAAAACATCAGCTGTCTGAATTTGTGTGAAGGAGAAGCGGGGGAGGCATGGGCAAGTTGCAGCAGAGGGTGCAGAGTTGGTGGCCGGGTTAGTGGTAGCCAGATGGAAAGCATGGCCAGCTGTAGCAAAATGCTTGTTGAAATTCTCGATTATTGTAGATTTATCGGTGGTGATAGTGTTTCCTAGCCTCAGTGCAGTGGGCAGCTGGGAGGAAGTGCTCTTATTCTCCATGGACTTTACAGTGTCCCAAAACTTTTTGGAGTTAGTGCTACAGGATGCAAATTTCTGTTTGAAAAAGTTAGCCTTTGCTTTCCTGACTGCTTGTGTATATTGGTTCCTAACTTCCCTGAAAAGTTGCATATCGCGGGGGCTATTTGATGCTAATGCTGTACGCCACAGGATGTTTTTGTGCTGGTCAAGGGCAGTCAAGTCTGAGGAGAACCAGGGGCTATATCGGTTCTTAGTTCTGTATTTTTGAATGGGGCATGTTTATTTAAGATTGAGAGGAAATTACTTTTAAGGAACAACCAGGCATCCTCTACTGACGGAATGAGATCTATATCCATCCAGGATACCTGGGCCAGGTCAATTAGGAAGGCCTCCTCGCTAAAGTGTTTTAGGGAGCGTTTGACAGTGATGAGGGGTGGTCGTTTGACCGCGGACCCGTTACGGACGCAGGCAATAAGGCAGTGATCGCTGAGATCCTGGTTGAAGACAGCTGAGGTGTATTTAGAGGGTATGTTAGTCAGGATGATATCTATGAGGGTACCCATGTTTACGGATTTAGGGTTATACCTGGTAGGTTCGTTGATAATTTGCGTGAGGTTGAGGGCATCTAGCTTGGATTGTAGGATGGCTGGGGTATTAAGCATATCCCAATTTAGGTCACCAAGAAGTACAAACTCTGAGGATAAATGGGGGCAATCAATTCACATATGGTGTCCAGGGCACAGCTGGGGGCTGAGGGGGGTCTGTAGCAAGCGGCAACAGTGAGAGACTTATTTCTGGAAAGGTGGATTTTTAGAAGTAGAAGCTCAAACTGTTTGGGCACAGACCTGGATAGTATGATAGAGCTCTGCAGGCTATCTCTACAGTAGATTGCAACTCCACCCCCTTTGGCAGTTCTATCTAGACGGAAAATGTTATAGTTGGGGATGGAAATTTCAGAATTTTTGGTGGCCTTCCTGAGCCAGGATTCAGACACTGCTAGAACATCAGGGTTGGCAGAGTGTGCTAACGCAGTGAATAACTCAAACTTAGGAAGTAGACTTCTGATATTTATGTGCAAGAAACCAAGACTTTTGCGATTACAGAAGTCATCAAATGATAGCGCCTGGGGAGTAGGAGTGATACTGAGGGCTGCAGGGCCTGGGTTAGCCTCTACATCACCAGAGGAACAGAGGAGGACTAGAATAAGGATACGGCTAAAGGCTTTAAGAACTGGTCTTCTAGTGCGTTGGGTACATAGAATAAAGGGGGCAGATTTCCGGGTGTTATAGAAAAGATTCAGGGCATTATGTACAGACAAGGATATGGAAGGATATGAGTAAAGTGGAGGTAAACCTAAGCGTTGGGTAACAATGAAAGAGATAGCATCGCTGGAGGCATCAATTGAGTCGGTCTCCGCGTGTATAGGGGGAGGGGCAAAGGAGCTATCTAAGGCAGGTTTAGCTAGGCTGGGGGGTCTACAGTGATATAGTACAATTAGAAATAACCGAAACAACAATAAACTAACCATGTTTGGGCTGAGGCTAAACATAAACAGGATGTAGTACCGTAAAAAGGAACAGTCCAGCAGATATCAGCTGTATAGCTGAGTTATCATAAGGTCCGGTGGTGAAGCACTAGTGAGTAAGAGGCCACGGCTAGCGTGTGCTAGCGGGCCAGGGCTAGCAGATGGATGGAATCTTCGTGGTTAACGTCGTAACCACATCAGACGATTTCGTCGGCAGACCAGTCGTGTAGGATCGGCGGGGCTCCGTGTCAACACTAGGTGGTCCCGTCCGGTTGACAGAGAGGTAGATAGCCGGGAGATGGGCCTAGCTCAGGATGATTAGCCAGACCACAGCGTCCGTTTTGTTGTAGCCAGCTGGTAGCGATGAATCCGGAGTTAAAGGTCCAGTGATTCAGTGATTCCGGCGGAAAAACTGATATGTTCTGGGTCGATAACGCGCTGTGCAGACTGGCCAAATATCCGGTGATCAATGTCCAGTGATTAAAATTAATCCCGTGGAAAAAAATCCAATGTTCTGGGTGAAACACCGCTAGCTGTGGCTAATAGCAAGTAGCTAGTTCAGTAGCTAGTTCAGTTTAGTGAGTAAGAGGCCACGGATAGCGTGTGCTAGCGGGCCAGGGCTAGCAGATGGATGGAATCTTCGTGGTTAACGTCGTAACCACATCAGACGATTTTGTCGGAAGACCAGTCGTGTAGGATCGGCGGGGCTCCGTGTCAACACTAGGTGGTCCCGTCCGGTTGACAGAGAGGTAGATAGCCGGGAGATGGGCCTAGCTCAGGATGATTAGCCAGACCACAGCGTCCGTTTTGTTGTAGCCAGCTGGTAGCGATGAATCCGGAGTTAAAGGTCCAGTGATTCAGTGATTCCGGCGGAAAAACTGATATGTTCTGGGTCGATAACGCGCTGTGCAGACTGGCCGAATATCCGGTGATCAATGTCCAGTGATTAAAATTAATCCCGCGGAAAAAAATCCAATGATCTGGGTGGAACACCGCTAGCTGTGGCTAATAGCAAGTAGCTAGTTAGCTGGCTAGCTAGTTTCAACTGGAGATTCTAGATTCTAGATAAAAGGTAAGTCAATAATAGAATCCGTTCCACATTGAGTGAGGCGGGTTGCAGGAAAGTATATTTTGTAGAAGGATGAAAAGTCTGATAGGGAAATATGTACGAAAAATACAAAAAACAGGGTATTTACAGGCTATTTACAGACACACGACAGAAACAGGACTGCACTACTTCGCCATCTTGGAACTTCGATGAAGAGAACCTATGTATACTGAACTATATGTATATGAAACTCTGGCCTTCTCTAATGAAGAGAACCTGTGTATACTGAACTATATGTATATGATAATCTGGCCTTCTCTAATGAAGAGAACCTGTGTATACTGAACTATATGTATATGAAACTCTGGCCTTCTCTAATGAAGAGAACCTGTGTATACTGAACTATATGTATATGAAACTCTGGCCTTCTCTAATGAAGAGAACCTGTGTATACTGAACTATATGTATATGAAACTCTGGCCTTGGATCCCAAAGCAGCCAAACTTGTACCACAGATTACACAACTTTTTACTTAAAATGTGTAATATTAATATTCAAGTGTGTGTGTGTGTCCCTCTCTCTCCACTGAAGTATCTCCCAGAGTGTCAACCAGCCAGGATGGTCAGGCCTGTCTCTCCCAGAGTGTCAACCAGCCAGGATGGTCAGGCCTGTCTCTCCCAGAGTGTCAACCAGCCAGGATGGTCTGTCTCTCCCAGAGTGTCAACCAGCCAGGATGGTCAGGCCTGTCTCTCCCAGAGTGTCAACCAGCCAGGATGGTCAGGCCTGTCTCTCCCAGAGTGTCAACCAGCCAGGATGGTCTGTCTCTCCCAGAGTGTCAACCAGCCAGGATGGTCAGGCCTGTCTCTCCCAGAGTGTCAACCAGCCAGGATGGTCAGGCCTGTCTCTCCCAGAGTGTCAACCAGCCAGGATGGTCAGGCCTGTCTCTCCCAGAGTGTCAACCAGCCAGGATGGTCTGTCTCTCCCAGAGTGTCAACCAGCCAGGATGGTCAGGCCTGTCTCTCCCAGAGTGTCAACCAGCCAGGATGGTCAGGCCTGTCTCTCCCAGAGTGTCAACCAGCCAGGATGGTCAGGCCTGTCTCTCCCAGAGTGCCAACCAGCCAGGATGGTCTGTCTCTCCCAGAGTGTCAACCAGCCAGGATGGTCAGGCCTGTCTCTCCCAGAGTGTCAACCAGCCAGGATGGTCTGTCTCTCCCAGAGTGTCAACCAGCCAGGATGGTCAGGCCTGTCTCTCCCAGACTGTCAACCAGCCAGGACAGTCAGGCCTGTCTCTCCCTGTTCTCTCCCAACCAGATCCCACTCTTCTCCCTCAGCCTGTCTTCCGTTCTGACACTCTCCCGGTCGGAAGCTGACGGGAGCTGCCAGGGGCGGGTCGATATACGGGGGCGCTCCCGAATTCCCCAGGCCTCCCGCACAATCGCTTTAAGAGTCCTGTCTGAAGGAGCAAGTCAGATTACCTGGAGAAAGGATGGGAGAAAGAACTCCCTTTGTTGGAGGCAGGCAAGGAGGGATGGAGGGATGGAGTGGGGCTGAATTTAATAAATAACAAATTCCCTTCAGCACTGCAGAACCATGCTTTGTGTTTAATTGCACTGTATTGATTTTTAGTTCTCTTTTCTTTCTGTCCCTGAGTTTCAGCATCGCGTGGCTCCGCTCTCATTTTAAACACAATCAGGAACCCCAAGGTGGACCTGGGAGTCTAATGTCGTTTTGGCTCTCTCCTCCCCCTTTCTTTCTCTCTCTCATTCTCTTCATCTTTCTCTCTTTGTATCGCTCTCTCTCTCTCTCTCTCCATCTCTCTTTTACTCTCCATCTGTTTCCCATATTCTCTCTCTTTCTCCATCTCTCTGTCTGCAGTCACCCCTTGACTGTTAAGGTTATCTAACAATAACTTCAAATAAACCCAATTCATTTGTGAGGCAGTTCTGTAACATCAATATAACAACATTTCAGCCTTCTAGACATGGCCAGTATAAAGAATAAAACATAAGGGCTTTTTCCATTCATGTGTTTTTGGAAAATGACTTGGGCATGATAGATTTTCAGCTACTTTTTATCTGGTCATACAATGTTTATTTTTTTTGTGTTCACAAGAACTTAGCCATTAGAAAAGTCTGTCTTTCTCTGTGTGACCAATTTAAAACTTAATTTGTGAAGATAAGAGGCCTGGAAGATACAAGGAGCCCAGACGACCACACACAAAACATCAATGCATTGCCTACAACATGAAAGTATCTCATCAAAAACGATTGCGTCCAAGGTTACGATGAGAATTGAAATATTTTCTTTGTTCCAGTGCAAACACAGAACAACTTCGTTAAACGGTGTGAATGTCAAGCTTCTCTCATAGTTGAGTCTCCTTGAGACAAGACTTCACAAAGGAGCCATTTTATAATTGCATTTCAAACAGCAACCCACAAACCAAGGTCTCCAAGTCACTTAGTTTTTTAGTTTTTATTGGTTATCATTATTCCATTATGATGTACTCGCATAGACACCGTGACACGTGGTAATAAAGGTAGCGAAAAAGTTTATAAAATACCTCAAAGGTACTTGAAGTTTACCCAAAAAAACGTACGCATCACTTTTAGTTAGGAGACATTTACTAAGGTGCTTTGCAGTTGCCACTCACCTTTAAATAAGTGTGTGAGGTAAATTATGTGTTTGGACGCATAAACGAACAGCACAACAGTTAAATAACCATGGAAACACCTCAATAAACCTATGTCCAGCCCCCTGGGCCTGTGAACAGGGCAGACAATCACACACCTCATACATGTCAACAGTGCATCCATCCCCCATGCTTTCCTACGGACAGAGGTGTATATTTTTCATCTAAAAGGCAATACAATGGAGCGCACCTCCCTTTTAAACGCAGACCTGACATTTCATGCCATTATAGACAATGCACACTATTACTGAATGAATGGCAATTAAACGTTGGTGAAAATGTCAGGAGAATTACAGATCACTGCTGAGGTGGGCATGGTGCCGAGTCATCACAGATCCCCCTCTCTCTCTCTCTCTCTCTCTCTCTCTTTCTCTGTCTCTCCTTCTCATGGTCTATCCCCATATCCTTTTCTCTCACATCGCTTTCCTTCCTTTCACTCCTGTGTCTCTCACGCTCTCTCCTCCCTCTGAGACAGGAGGACAGCTCATCGTGACCAAGGAAGGATTTCACGGGATGTTTTCCATTGTGATTGTTCAGTTGTTTTCCTCCATTCTGTACACTGTATGTGGAGAAGTAAAGAACTGATGCTGTGGTTTGATAGTGGTTAAGATCATACCTTTTACATTCAGCTGCTGAGAATGTTAAATTACACTGGCAATGGCTTGGTGGTAAACATGTTAGGCTAATGAATGAGAAAGTTAAATTATTATTTAATCTATTTTTTTTAAAGGTTTGTTTAAGTGCACCCCTACCTCAATTGAATTGAATAAATGAATACATAAAAAAATGAGAAATACAAAAGAGACTTTTAGGCAGTATTAATTACCTCTCTCTCTATTTCTCTCTCTCTCTATCCCTGTCTTTCTTTGACTTTGTTAGTCTCTGACCAGGTGTAATCCTGATGGAGTGAGTCTCTCTCTCTCTCTCTCTCTCTCTCTCTCTCTCTCTCTCTCTCTCTCTATCTATCTATCTCTCTATCTATCTATCTCTCTCTCTCAAATCAAATCAAATCAAACTTTATTTGTCACATGCACCGAATACAACAGGTGTAGACCTTACTGTGAAATGCTTAACCAACAATGCAGTTCAAGAAAGAGTTAAGAAAATATTTACCAAATAAACTACAGTAAAAAATTATAAAAAGTAACACAATAAAATAACAATAACAAGGCTATTTACAGGGGGTACCGGTACCGAGTCAATGTGCGGGGGTACATGTTAGTCGAGGAAATGTGTACATGTAGGTAGGGGTAAAGTGACTATGCATAGATAATAGACAGCGGGGTAGCAGCAGTGTAAAAACAAATGGGGGGGGGATATCAATGTAAATAGTACGGGTGGCGATTTGATTAATTGTTCAGCAGTCTTATGGCTTGGGGGTAGAAGCTGTTAAGGAACCTTTTGGTCCTAGACTTGGCGCTCCGGTACCGCTTGCAGTGCGTTAGCAGAGAGAACAGTCTATGACTTGAGTCTTTGACAATTTTTTGGGCTTTCCTCTGACACTAGTATATAGGTCCTGGATGTCAGGAAGCTTGGCCCCACGTACTGGGCCGTACGTACTTCCCTCTGTAGCGCCTTACGGTCAGATGCCGAGCAGTTGCCATACCAGGCGGTGATGCAACCGGTCAGGATGCTCTCGATGGTGCAGCTGTATAACTTTTTGAGGATCTGGGGACCCATGCCAAATCTTTTTAGTCTCCTGACGGGGAAAAGGTGTTGTCGTGCCCTCTTCACGACTGTCTTGGTGTGTTTGGAACATGATAGTTTGTTGGTGATGTGGACACCAAGGAACTTGAAACTCTCGACCCGCTCCACTACAGCCCTGTCGATGTTAATGGGGGCCTGTTCAGCCCGCCTTTTCCTGTAGTCCACGATCAGCTCCTTTGTGTTGCTCACATTGAGGGAGAGGTTGTTGTCCTGGCACCACACTGCTAGGTCTCTGACCTCCTCCCTATAGGCTGTCTCATCGTTGTCAGTGATCAAGCCTACCACTGTTGTGTCGTCAGCAAACTTAATGTTGGTGTTGGAGTCGTGTTTGGCCACGCAGTCGTGGGTGAACAGGGAGTACAGGAGGGGACTAAGCACGCACCCCTGAGGGGCCCCAGTGTTGAGGATCAGCATGGCAGACGTGTTGTTGCCTACCCTTACCACCTGGTGGCGGCCCGTCAGGAAGTCCAGGATCCAGTAGCAGAGGGAGGTGTTTAGTCCCAGGGTCCTTAGCTTAGTTATAAGCTTTGTGGGCTCTATGGTGTTGAACGCTGAGCTGTAGTCAATGAACAGCATTCTCAGATAGGTGTTCCTTTTGTCCAGGTGGGAAAGGACAGTGTGGAGTGCGATTGAGATTGTGTCATCTGTAGATCTGTTGGGGCGATATGCGAATTGGAGTGGGTCTAGATTATACGGGATGATGCTGTTGATGTGAGCCATGACAAGCCTTTCAAAGCACTTCATGGCTACCGACGTGAGTGCTACGGGGCGGTAATCATTTAGGCAGGTTACCTTCGCTTCCTTGGGCACAGAGACTATGGTTGTCTGCTTGAAACATGGAGGTATTACAGACTCGGTCAGGGAGAGGTTGAAAATGTCAGTGAAAACACTTGCCAGTTGTTCCGCGCATGCTTTGAGTACACGTCCTGGTAATCCGTCTGGCCCCGCGGCTTTGTGAATGTTGACCTGTTTAAAGGTCTTGCTCACATCGGCTACCGAGAGTGTTATCACACAGTCGTCCGGAACAGCTGGTGCTCTCATGCATGCTTCAGTGTTGCTTGCCTCGAAGCGAGCATAAAAGGCATTTAGCTCATCTGGAAGGCTCGCGTCACTGGGCAGCTCGTGGCTGGGTTTCCCTTTATAGTCTGTAATAGTTTTCAAGCCCTGCCACATCCGACGAGCATCAGAGCCGGTGTAGAAGTATTCAATCTTAATCCTGTATTGACGCTTTGCCTGTTTGATGGTTCTTCTGAGGGCATAGCGGGATTTCTTATAAGCGTCCGGATTAGTGTCCCGCTCCTTGAAAGCGGCAGCTCTAGCCTTTAGCTTGATGCAGATGTTGCCTGTAATCCATAGCTTCTAGTTGGGATATGTACGTACGGTCACTGTGGGGATGACGTCGTCGATGCACTTATTGATGAAGCCGATGACTGAGGTGGTATACTCCTCAATGCCATTGGATGAATCCCGAAACATATTCCAGTCTGTGCTAGGAAAACAGTCCTGTAGCGTAGCATCTGCATCATCAGACCACTTCCATATTGACCGAGTAACTGGTACTTCCTGCTTTAGTTTTTGCTTGTAAGCAGGAATCAGGAGGATAGAATTATGGTCAGATTTGCCAAATGGAGGGCGAGGGAGAGCTTTGTATGCGTCTCTGTGTGTGGAGTAAAGGTGGTCTATCGTTTTTTTTCTCCTCTGGTTGCACATGTGACATGCTGGTAGAAATTAGGTAAAATGGATTTAAGTTTGCCTGCATTAAAGTCCCTGGCCACTAGGAGCGCCGCTTCTGGATGAGCATTTTCTTGTTTGCTTATGGCCTTATACAGCTCGTTGAGTGTGGTCTTAGTGCCAACATCGGTTTGTGGTGGTAAATAGACGGCTACGAATAATATAGATGAGAACTCTCTTGGTAGATAGTGTGGTCTACAGCTTATCATAAGGTACTCTACCTCAGGCGAGCAATACCTTGAGACTTCTTTAATATTAGACATCGCGCACCAGCTGTTATTGACAAATAGACACACACCCCCGCCCCTCGTCTCACCAGATGTAGCTTCTCTGACCTGCCAATGCATGGAAAATCCCGCCAGCTCTATATTATCTGTGTCGTCGTTCAGCCACGACTCAGTGAAACATAAGATATTACCGTTTTTAAAGTCCCGTTGGTAGGATATTCTTGATCGTAGATCATCCATTTTATTTTCCAATGATTGCACATTGGCCAATAGAACGGATGGTAGTGGAGGTTTACTCACTGGTCTATGAATTCTCAGAAGGCAGCCCGACCTCCGACCTCCGCCCCATTTTTCTCTGTCTTTTCTACACGCAAATCCTTCGCGTCGGATTCGTTAAATAAAAAATCTTCGTCCTGTGCGAGGTGAGTAATCACTGTTCTGATGTCCAGAAGTTATTTTTGGTCATAAGAGATGGTAGCAGCAACATTATGTACACAATACGTTTAAAAAAAAGTTACAAACAACGTGAAAAAACGAACAAAATAGCACAGTTGGTTAGGAGCCTGTAAAACGGCAGCCATCCCCTCCGGCGCCATTATTGTCTGTCTCTCTCTCTATCCCTGTCTTTCTTTGACTTTGTTAGTCTCTGACCAGGTGTAATCCTGTTGGAGTGAATCTCTCTCTACACTCAGCTGGCCTGGCTACTCTGCTTCTCTCTCCTCATCAGATCGTCTGACCCTGAACCTCTAAAGGCCACCAGGTCACCAGTCCATTCAGTTAACATAGACAACTCAGGCTTTGGTTGGAATTCAATAGATCTCCCCATAAACATTTTAACGCAGTGCCTTTATTTGCAATCTACTGATCGGGGAAACACTATTCTGGAAACTGGATGCATCAACCTGTGAGGAGAGTCTACTTGGTAGAAGAAGGTCTAACAGTGTCCAAACCATTCTGTGTTTTCATTTGACCATGGTAGAAAGAGCCAGTGTGCAACAGTTCTACACATCAGCTCCTGGATATTTTTTACAGCAGCATTGCGTAACTTCGACCCGATTGGGTCTTCTTTGGGCAGCGCTGAAGGTTTGTGTGGATACATTGTGGTACGTTAATGAGATGCCACAGAGCATAATGAAAACTAACCTTGGATCCAAGCAACTCTTGGAGGAGGACAATGGAAGGTTAATAGAAAAATATTTTGTTTCATTTTGTTGGACTTACAGCCCTGATCCTGGTGAAAAGGGATACAGTGAAAAGCCCATAAGGTACATCACCATGGTGATATGGTGGAGGTCAAAACCAACAGCCATTCATTCTGTTAACAACAGGTTGCTGTTGGCTGTGAATGGGGAGGTTCTCCAACACAATCAGCTGTCCATTGGATTCAGAGCTAGTGCAGCTTGGAACAGGATAAAAACATATTACATTTTAAAGAGGATACACAAATAGTGTCAAAGAACATTTGAAGCCACACCATGTCAGACTCATACTTCTCCAGTTCTCTTCCACCAATCAGAGAAAGGGAAGGTGGAAAAGACAAGCTCCGCCTTTGACCCACCAGCCAATGAGGGAGAGGGATAGTCTCCTGCTGCTATCACTAGAAGACAAACAGCTTTCTCATCTTCCCAATGTTCCGCAGTGAGACTCCAAATCCGCCAGAGTTTCTGGGGGCAAATCGAGTGGACACGGTCTTCCCTCTGTCGATAGGCTCGCCGGATAAAGTTTGCCTGCCTTAGCAACAGTAACCATGTGGTTTGGGACAGCGTGGAACGTCGATTCTCTCTGCTCAGAACAGTCTCATTCCATTCATCTGTGCATCTTCCTTTGTCCCTATTTGTCTTAGGTTGTTTGTTAAAACAATATGATTACGTAATGTCATGTTTTTATCAAGCTATACTGAAAGATTGTGATGAAAAAAATATATAAAATGCAATTTGTCATAAAACATCTTGAAACATCTGATACAGGCTGTTTCCTTATTGTTTCTCAAACAATTCCCTTGATCGCAATGTATTGACACAAACATACAGCATTTCTCAGTACCTGCAGTGTACTTTTCCTTACGGTCCTATTCTGACCCATTACCTCTTAGTTGCTCATTTAACATTTAACATTTAACATTTAAGTCATTTAGCAGATGCTCTTGGCCAGAGCGACTTACAGTAGTGAGTGCATATGTTTTCATACTGGTCCCCACTAAACACCCTAGACAGCTTTCCACTACAGTTGCCCTGAGGTCACGCCTCTTTAATTATCCACACAGGTCAGAGGTCAAAGACACATCTCCTGTTTCAGGGGTCAGAGGTCAGCCTGCTGGGGTCACAGAGGTCAAGGAAGCCACATGGGACAGAGAGAATCATGCAGTGTTTTCTTCTACATGCTAACTAGGGGTGATTAGTGTTATAGGGATCTGGAAGATCATCAGAGAGAGGTTTTACTCTGTGACCAGACCCGGACTTGCCTGGTTAAACCTGGGTTCAATCTGCTTTAACCAGGCTAGCCTGGACTTTCTATCAGTAGACGTAAAGATTCAAATGAATCTAGTGTACAACTTTAGTGTTGGCCACATTTACATAATTTCACACGGACAGAGTTTGTTACCATGAACAGAGACATACATTTTAGTCATTTAGCAAACGCTCTTATACAGAGCGACTTACAGTGGTGAGTGCATACATTCTCATATTTGTTTGTACTGGTCCCCCGTGGGAATCAAACCCACAACCCTGGCGTTGCAAGTGTGATGCTCTACCAACTGAGCCATATGTTCTACATGCAATTCTATGTTCTACATGCAATTCTATATTCTATATGCAATTCTATATTCTATATGCAATTCTATATGCAATTCTATATTCTATATGCAATTCTAGGCTGATGACTGAGTGGCTGGAATGTCTGTAGGCTACTGGGCTGGTCTTCTTTGAGAAAATGAAATCGTAAAGTCAAATCAAATCAAATTGTATTTGCCACATGTGCCGAATACAACAGGTGTAGACCTTACAGTGAAATGCTTAACTACAAGCCCTTAACCAACAATGCAGTTTGAAGAAAAATAAGTGTTCAGTAAAAAATTGATAAGTAAAAAATAACAATAACAAATCATTAAAGAGCAGCAGTAAAATAAATAGCAGTAGGGAGGCTAAATACAGGGGGTACCGGTACAGAGTCAATGTGCGGAGTCACAGGTTAGTCAAGGTAATTGAGGTAATATGTACATGTGGGTAGAGTTAAAGTGACTATGCATAGATAATAAACAGAGAGTAGCAGCAGCGTAAAAGAGGGGGTGGGGTGGGGTGGGGAGGACAATGCAAATAGTCCGGGTAGCCATGATTAGCTGTTCAGGAGTCTTATGGCTTGGGGGTAGAAGCTGTTTTCTTGTAACTTGGACACAATGCATTGTGTAACTTGGACGCAATGCTGCCGCGTCCTACAGTGTTTTCACCCACTTGCACTCACACACTCACTCACTCACTCACACACTCACTCACTCACTCACTCACTCACTCACTCACTCACTCACTCACTCACTCACTCACTCACTCACACACACACACACACACACACACACACACACACTCACACAGAGAACTTATAATTGCTTCTGCTGGGATTTAATTAGCCTGAGTAACAACCTGACCCCCCCACCTCTCACCCAACTCTCCCACCCCAGCTTAACCTTATCAAATCACCCCCCTGAACACACTACCCCTCCATACCCCAGACATCCATCCCTCAGACCCCCTTACTATCTCTGACTCACACACCTTACACACACGTGCGCACAAGCACATACACACATACTCACACACACGCACACCCACATACACACACCCACAACCACACACAAACACACACACGCGCAAACACACACGCACACACACACAGAGACTCCTGATCAAACCAGACAGGAGACGACAAGTTGAAGCGCAGCAGCCAATCAGATCATGGCCCTGATGAGTGACCTTGGTGAGCTGCAGCTGATTGGTGGTGTCAGAGCTGTCAATCAACCCAGGACCCACATGACAGGAGACAGATACAGAGAGCAAGGGAGGAGGAGAGAGATGGATGGAGAAAGACAGGAAGAAAGAGAGAGAGAGAGAGAGAGAGAGAGAGAGAGAGAGAGAGAGAGAGAGAGAGAGAGAGAGAGAGAGAGAGAGAGGAGAGAGAGAGAGAGAGAGAGAGAGAGAGAGAGAGAGAGAGAGAGAGAGAGAGAGAGAAAGCGCGTGAGAGAGTGGGGAGAAAGAGAGACAGAGAGAAAGAGACAGAGAGAGAGAGAGAGAGAGAGAGAGAGAGAAAGCGCGTGAGAGAGTGGGGAGAAAGAGAGACAGAGAGAAAGAGACAGAGAGAGAGAGAGAGAGAGAGAGAGAGAGAGAGAGAGAGAGAGAGAGAGGGAGAGAGAGAGAGGGAGAGAGAGGAGAGGATGAATTGAGAGAGAAACATAATAAGAGGCTATAAATAAAAAATGATGGTTAGAAAAGAGAGGGAGAAACGCATATCAAAGAGAAGGAGAAGAGAGCGAATGAAGTGAATAAAGAATTGGATAAAGGGAGACAGATTGAAAAACTATGGAATTCCATAACTGATAGAGTGCATTTAAAAAATGTCTGCAGTTATTCAAAGCCTTTCAATTAGCATCTCTCTGTTACTTTTCCATTTCCATGCTCTTTTTCTCCAGTTCTCCAATCCTCCCTATCTCTCCATGTCTTGTAATGAATAAATCTTAACAGGATGGTGTCGTCTGAGAGATGTGCTAGAAGAGGACACTGCAGCAGAGGAAGAAGCACAGAAACACACACACACATACACACACACTTCTACATACAGAATACAGATCACAGACACATCTGCAGTTCAAGACATCTAGAGCGCATACACACAACACAACAAACAGACAGTGGTGTGGTGAACAAGGTCTGTCTCTCTGTCTCTGCTTTAACCAGTCACTAGGGCTAAACCCTCACTAGGACTAAACCCCCACCAGGGCTAAACCCTCACCAGGGCTAAACCCTCAATAGGACTAAACCCCCACCAGGGCTAAACCCTCAATAGGACTAAACCCCCACCAGGGCTAAACCCTCACTAGGACTAAACCCCCACCCGGGCAAAATCCTCACCAGGGCTAAACCCTCACCACAGCTAAACAAACCCGGCTGTAAGCTGGCAATTAATAATGTGTGTTTCTTTAATGCCGCATGCCAGCTGAAGGATTCTGGGAATAATCGGTTTAATGAGAGCACAACTAAAGATGGGATCCACAGCCCCAGGGGGGAGCTATTGTCTGAGGGCAACATCCAACATATAACCTCTATGTTATACACCACTGCCCATATAGACACTATATTATACACCCCATATAGACACTATGTTATACACCCCATATAGACAATATATTATACACCCCATATAGACACTATATTATACACTCCATATAGACACTATGTTATACACCCCATATAGACACTATATTATACACCCCATATAGACACTATATTATACACCCCATATAGACACTATGTTATACACCCCATATAGACACTATGTTATACACCCCATATAGACACTATATTATACACCCCATATAGACACTATGTTATGCACCCCATATAGACACTATGTTATACACCCCATATAGACACTATGTTATACACCCCAAACACAGCCATACATCATAAACACTTCATTAGCATTACACACTGTATACTGTAGATGGGGATGCATTAATACTGTTTTGCATGGATCAGGATGAGCAGAATATGCACAGCATGGTCTGACACACACACGCCTGCTGACCACTGCTTAGTGTGATATCACATATAAGAAAGCATT
Organism: Coregonus clupeaformis; assembly: GCF_020615455.1. Classification (NCBI taxonomy): domain Eukaryota; kingdom Metazoa; phylum Chordata; class Actinopteri; order Salmoniformes; family Salmonidae; genus Coregonus; species Coregonus clupeaformis. Next base: position 76,289 of record NW_025534081.1, read on the forward strand.
GTCAGACTTCCGTATCTGTCTGCGTCTGTCACACGTGCTGTATGGGCCTCCATGTCCACTGTTAGCCTACAGTATGCCAGCGTTGGATTCTCAGTCTGTAAACAGGATTTCACATTCTTTACGTTCTGTGAGATCACCATTCCACATCACTCTCTCCCCTCCTCTTCTCCCCCTGTTCACTAGATCACAGGGATAGAAAGATGGAGCACTGAAATATTTAAAAGTGGACTGAAATATTTAAAAGAGGAGAGGGGAAAAAGGGAGTTGTAGGGGGATTGTGCTGCCCTATATTTAGGCTGATTAGGAACATGTGAACCAGCTTCCCTCATAAAGGAAGTGGACAGCTCTTGGATAGGGTGACTCATACAGCTTTGAGGTCATCATGCCGGGACAACACCAAACGGGAGGGAGGCATAGAAACTGATTAAACAGAATGGACATCAATACTCAAAGCTTTCTTTTCATGGATGCCAAGAGAAGCCAGGCTTCCCAACAAAAAGTAAGAAGAAAAAAGCCAGCGAGCATTTGGTCTCCCTTGATTAAAAAAAAGTATAAAATAATAGCTAATCAGCATTGAGCTAAACTGAATGAGCTCAGCTGTGATTGGTCCTGGCAAACTCCCAAAAAGTGTAAAGGGAAGCCAGTTTGGATTTGGCTTCACTCCAATCACATCACATCCAGAGAAATATGTAATTGACAGAAACAACTTGAATTGTTGCTTCTCATTGTGTTGTTGTCCGCTGGTGGCTAGCTAGCTAAAATTGGCCCTTTCCTAAATTAGCCATGGATGGAGATAGGGATTTGGACTTGTGGTTTTACTTAATTCTCCGTACTGGCCAATGATTATAACGGTGATTCTGATCCAACCATTAATTCATACATTGTGCCCCTGGCATGAGAGGATGGAAGTTCAATATGTAGCTAGATGTAGAAGGCTTATGTTAACTAGGGAACATTGTCCATGAAAGGAAGTTAGGAAAGCAAGCATTTTAGCCAGGTAGCCTAGGACAACAAAAAATTAAAGCGTCAGACAGAGTCATAGATCGTTACGACAACATGAAAGAGAGCAGAATGGCATTGGAGTTTCTCTACAAGGTGAGTCAACATGTTTTTTCTACTTGCACAAACGCACGCGCATATCCACACACACACACACACACACACACACACACAGAAATCAGAACCATGGACAGCCACCATATTTAGCTTACGTTGATTGGACTAAATTGTTTTTGGTATCTTTTAGTTGTCACTGTATTAGACTAAGCACAGGTGATTTGATGATGTTGAAATGTTGAAGTTGAAATGGTGCTGGAATAGTGGAGGCAGCTCCTGTTTTCTTTGCGACTTGCTGTAACTCCATGGCTCTAAATCAATAATGTTTACTAGTCAGAACATTTCAGAAACATTACCTTGCTTGACCATGCTGTAAGTCACGTAACTGTTTGTTACATGCACTATGCTTTGTGGACTTCAGAGGTTGCTCTCCGGTTTTGTGATGAAACAAAGGTGTGGTCGTATCTATTCTGCCACTGTGTCTTCTTCTTGTTTTGGTCTTAGGCCTATATATCACGGTCTCAAGGCAAATGAACTAATAGGTTATAGAGCAAACAACGCAATTATCACAACACATAGGTTGTAATATGGCTTCCCCCGTTTACCCACACACCACTACTACTACTGCTGGAATGTTCATTTATTTTCAGGTAAGTTGACTGAGAACACATTCTCATTTACAGCAACGACCTGGGGAATAGTTTCAGAGGAGAGGAGGATGAATGAGCCAATTGTATTTGTATTTGTATTTATTATGGATCCCCTTTAGCTGCTGCCAAGGCAGCAGCTACTCTTCCTGGGGTCCAGTAAAATTAAGGCAGTTCATACAATTCTGGTGATTGGAAGCTGAGGATGATTAGGTGGCCGTGATGGTAAGATTGGGAATTTCGCCAGGACACAAGGGTTAACATCCCTACTCTTACGATAAGTGCCATGGGATCTTTAGTGACCACAGAGAGTCAGAACACCCATTTAACGTCCCATCCGAAAGACAGCACCCTACACAGGGCAATGTCCTCAATCACTGCCCTGGTGAATTATATATTTAAAACATTTTGGACCAGAGGAAAAAGTGCCTCCTACTGGCCCTCCAACACCACTTCCAGCAGCATCTGGTGTCCCATCCAGGATCAACCCTGCTTAGCTTCAGAGACAAGCCAGCAGTGGGATGCAGGGTGGTGTGCTGCTGGAATACCACCCTGAATGTTTACCTGAATGTACTATACAATTACAAGTACTGTATGTTGGCAGTAAACTAGTGGTGCTCCATCAACATTTACTATGCTTTCTGTGCATTGTGTGCATATTGCAATTAAATTGATATCAGTCAAAATGTCCATTGGATTCCCTGCGATATTATGGCCCTTTGCCAACAAGATATAACTTGGCTCTTCCCACTTCGTTGCTCTGAGTTTGGCGAATAGCACAGCGATGTATCAATTCAATCATGCCTGGTAGAATGGGTCCATGAGATCCCATCAGATTTAGTGACATTCTTTACAATCCAGTGGCATTACACCACTGTTGTGATGATGTCATGGGGGACCTTTGACCTAGTCAGTCTTTTAATTAGCCCCTGACCCTGTCCCCTCCCAGATGACTCCGCGACCCCAGGGGTGAAGTCACACACCTGATGACATCATCATTCATCACCTTCCCATTCCTTACATGTCCTCTGCTGGCCTGTAGAGTCCAATGTAAACAGAGGAAACTAAGATGTGCACAGCCAGGTCCTTCAAGATTGACGTCAAAATTGGACATCTATCCATGTCCTGAGGACGTTGGGAAATGCCTACAAAACCGTCCACTAGGGGCAACAGTGAGCTCTATTACCATCAAGTAGCCTTGGGTTTTGCTAGGGCGTGGTGGATGGGCGTAATCACATCACTCTTGATCAGAACGTTGCGTGTTTGATTCCAGTTGTGGACACTGGTTTTAACCCTATCCCAAACCTTAACCCTTACCGTAATTCAGAATGAGTGCCTAAACTTAATGTTTTAACCCTTACCGTAATTCAGAATGAGAGCCTAAACGTAATGTTTTAACCCTATCCCAAACCTTAACCCTTACCGTAATTCAGAATGAGAGCCTAAACTTAATGTTTTAACCCTATCCCAAACCTTAACCCTTACCGTAATTCAGAATGAGAGCCTAAACGTAATGTTTTAACCCTATCCCAAACCTTAACCCTTACCGTAATTCAGAATGAGAGCCTAAACGTAATGTTTTAACCCTATCCCAAACCTTAACCCTTACCGTAATTCAGAATGAGCCTAAACTTAACCCTTAACTTAACGAAATTTGACGTTTGGAGAAATGGAACGATACAGAGAAGCAGGAGCAACAAAAAACACAGTTTGACGTTTGGAGCAACTTCGAAATTTGACTTTTGGAGCAACTTCGAAATTTGACGTTTGGAGCAACATCAAAATTCGACGTTTGGAGCAACATAAAAATTCGACGTTTGGAGCAACTTCGAAATGTGACGTTTTGAGCTACTTGGATGAACATCTAATTCTGCAGTAAGACTGTGAGAGCTTGTTGGATGTGTAACACTGTAATTCATTTCAACTGTAATAATGACAATAACATGGTCATTTATCAAGCCATCATCCTAAGCGACACAGCCGTTCAGTACATGAATCAAACCCTGATATAGCAAGCTCTGTGTTCCAACTAGCTGAGCCATCAGAACCTTTCTATCCCGCTTCTCCTCTCTTGTCTTCCTCCCAGCTATGAGCCATGTGGATCCAGACGGGTAAGGCCGGGTTCTAGGTGGAACAGAACAGAGACAGAAGAACAAAGCACGTTCTAACGTTAGCGGTACTCAGAGAGAGAACCCTGAGGGGAAACAGACACTTCACTCCATCAAGGTAAGCAGTCAGAAACATCAAACCGCTCGCTGCGCAGCGCCTGAAATGGCCCGCCACCTCACCCACTTAACCCTGCCGCCTCGACCAGATGTGCTGCACACAAATTACAGGTTGTTGGCAGCATTAAGGCAGGTCATTTCCCCTTGTGATTTTGTATGCCGAGGCCACTGCTCTCTGGCGCAGGAGAAAGGAGGGAAAGAGAAAATGGAGATAGCAGAAAGACTTCAAAGGGTCATTTAGAAGGGAAATTGAGTTGAAATTGCGGTTTCGTTTTAGAGCTTTAATATTACCTGGGCTCTGGGAAAAGTTTGGCCTTGTTTCACACTGGTTGAGGATTTGTTAATGTGTGTGTGTGTCTACTTCATGGTGTGTGTCAGTAGGTGTAAGCGCTCCTCTGCTATAACCCTTGTTCATACAGTGTAAGTTAATTACATTCATTTGATTCAGTCATCAGTAATTATACGATGTGCTTTATTTCTTTTTGATTCACCCCTTTTGACTCCCTCGATCACAATAAGACAGCTTCATTCTGACTGGGAATTACAAAATGTAACCAAAGAACTCCTGAGCCCAGCAGGAGTAGAGATAGAAAACGTATTATAAGGTATGTAGGCTATGCATGTGTAGGCAGTCTACATGTCTTTCCAGGAAGTGAGTTGAAGCCCCCTCTCTTAACGTCACGCAGCTTTACAATGGCCACTCTGTTACCCTACTAACCGCCATCACACACACACGCATGCACACACACACACACACACACACACACACACACACACACACACACACACACACACACACACACACACACACACACACACACACACACACACACACACACACACACACACACACACACACACACACAGACTGTCTGCAGTGTGTTGTAAAATGATACCTTGGCACTGAGCGGCGATGGACAGACAGGCCATCCGTCTACACCCCCACACACAGACGTTACAGATGGAGATGTTGATAGAGACAACTGGAGCTTTGAGACATTCCATGAAAAGCATGAATTGTAATAAGACCTACTCCACCTCATGGTTAGGAGTTAAGACCACTGCAGAGGTTAACACAGAAGCCATGGTTAGGAGGAGTTAAGACCACTGCAGAGGTTAACACAGAAGCCATGGTTAGGAGGAGTTAAGACCACTGCAGAGGTTAACACAGAAGCCATGGTTAGGAGGAGTTAAGACCACTGCAGAGGTTAACACAGAAGCCATGGTTAGGAGGAGTTAAGACCACTGCAGAGGTTAACACAGAAACCATGGTTAGGAGGAGTTAAGACCACTGCAGAGGTTAACACAGAAACCATGGTTAGGAGGAGTTAAGACCACTGCAGAGGTTAACACAGAAACCAAATTAGAAATTGACATGTATTTTTGTACCTCTGAACCGTAGTGAGGAATATACAGAAGTTCATCATTTGGTGGGTGCTTATATTTGTGCTACTTCAAATGTGTATAAATATGCATGTGTTTTAAAACACGTTTCTTTTTGCATATCCCAACCCTCGGAGAGTGGGGTCATAGCCAGTGTCTGCCATTATCAACCCTGGAGCAATTATATTTAAGTGCCTTGCTCAAGGGCACATCGGCTCGGGGAGTCAAACTAGCGATTTTCTAGTGAGTTACTGGCCCAACGCTCTAACTGCTAGGCTACCTGCCACCCTTTAAGTTCAATGGAAGTTACACAACTCTAACTGAGCCAAACAGACAAAGCTCCATTCTGTGTCCTGCATTGTTAACAGTTTCTCTTGACCTATTATGCACCACAGTCATTCTATTGTAACTGTGTTATTTTGGGCTCTCATTGTAATATATTTAGTCCTCCTAGGCCCTGCACCTTCACTGGGGCTTAAGATGGCTTCCTATAGGTCTGTCTGGGCGGTGACCTGGTTTTGAAGTCTGTCCCCAGCATGGGGTCTGGTAGATTTGAGTCTCTCTCTCTCTCTCTCTCTCTCTCTCTCTCTCTCTCTCTCTCTCTCTCTCTCTCTCTCTCTCTCTCTTAGACACACACACCCTCCATTCAGTGCTACTGTGTAACTGGGCCTGGGAAACACAGGGGCCGTTCGCCACCTCCTGTATTCCCTATGATCTGACCCTCAGGGTGGGAGATGAGAGGTGTGGGGTGGAGGGGTCTGGAGGGGGAGTGTATTCACTTGGATGCATAGCCTATTTTGTGTGGTTGAAATACTATCCGCTTTTATGATGCTGATAAAGACAGCACGACTACAGATGGCATCTTACTGCGCATTCACATTCTCTCAATATGCTAAAAGAAAGAAATCATATTTCTCCTGTTCCCGAGTCAAAATCTTGCCTACATTTGGTGTATAATTTTACTGCAAGAAATGCTTAATTCTGCAGGAGCTAATATTAAGGCTATGTGAGAGGTTATAGACCTACAGTCAGTGTCCAGACTTACATTTAGCCATCTGAACAGTAGGCTACAGTTCCCTTGAAATGCCATAGGCCTATTTGAAGTCCCGTCTTGTGACTGTGTAATTTGTATAGCGCCTCACAATCATCACACATGACACTGCCATCATCCTCTTTTACCACTTCACCAAATCTTTCCCAAATATTACTTTCTGACCCTCCCTTCTCTTTATTTTTAACCCCCCATTTCGCTGCGTTTCTCTTATTGAACTCTGACATTGTCCTTTTTGCCTCCGTGGGTGACGTTAACTGTTTCTGCCCTTTCTCAAAAGGTGGCCTACCCCAAGCCAATTGTGCACCGCTGTATAGGACTCCCAATCACAGCTGGATTGTGTTACAGCCTGGAATTGAACCAGGGTCTGTAGTGATGCCTCTCAATAATGAGATGCAGTGTCTTAGACCACTGCGCCACTCGGGAGCCCCAGGTGGTGCAGCATTATAAAAGCTGATAGTGTAATGTTGGCGTGTCGGCTGTTTGGTGCGCGAGTACAGTTAGGCCCTGAAGCTCAGGCTTACACACTAATGACAAATAGCCTAAAATAATGAAAGAGAAATCTCAATGTAGCCTATAGATATAAATTGCACAAGGATACATTTATGGATTTTTTGAGGTATTGTTTTCTCTTTATTCCACCAACCCGCCACCCACCCGCCCTTCAGCCACACAATATTTCACCTGCCACCCTGCAGATTATGAGTCATTCCCATCACTAGTATACACTGTCAGAGTGGGGTAAGAGTGGTGAAAGGGTTGGGTGGTCTGCCGAACGCATTACCGGGGGCAAACTACCCGCCATCCAAGACACCTACAGCATCCGATGTCACAGGAAGGCCAAAAAGATAATCAAGGACATCAACCACCCGAGCCACTGCCTGTTCACCCCGCTATCATCCAGAAGGTGAGGTCAGTACAGGTGCATCAAAGCTGGGACCAAGAGAATGAAAAACAGCTTCTATCTCAAGGCCATCAGACTGTTAAATAGCCATCACTAGCACATTAGAGGCTGCTGATGCCTATTGAAATCACTGGCCACTTTAAGAAATGGAACACTAGTCACTTTAATAATGTTTACACATCTTGTTCTACTCATCTCATATGTATATACTGTATTCTATTCTATAATATTCTCTGTTCATATATGTATATATTCTTAAATTCCATTCCTTACTAGATTTGTGTGTATTGGGTATATGTTGTGAAATTGTTAGATATTACTTGTTAGATATTACTGCACTGTCGGAGCTAGAAGCACAAGCATTTCGCTACACCCGCAATAACATCTGCTAAACACATGTGTGTGACAAATACAATTTGATTTGATTTGATTTGGTGGGGTCTGAAGGGGGAGTGTGTACACTGTCAGAGAAGAGAGGTGGGGGGGTGGAGGGGTCTGGAGGGGGAGTGTCAGGGTCATCTCTGCAGCGCCCACTGAACACCCCTCACAATATGCCACCTTGAGGTAACAATGACTTCATTGTCTAGTGAAACAATGGTGTCTGAAGGAGGTCAGAGGGGAGGGGAGCAGGGAGAAAGCGGGAGGAAGAGGGAGGGGACAGCACCTGGTGACACTGGAAGGACAGACGGATGTGGGGAGTGGTTGGGTTGGGTTGGGGGGGGTTCACAGTTTTATTTATTTATTTGACCTTTATTTAACTAGGCAAGTCAATTAAGAACAAATTCTTATTTAAAATGACGGCCTACCAAGAGGCAAAAGGCCTCCTGCGAGGACGGGGGCTGGACAAAACAAACATCACGACAAGAAAGACACCACAACACTACATAAAGAGAGACCTAAGACAACAACACAGCATGGCAGCAACACATGACAATACAGTACGGTAGCAACACAACATGACAACAACACGGTAGCAACACACCATGACAACAACACGGTAGCAACACAACGTGACAACAACACGGTAGCAACACAACATGACAACAACATGGTAGTAGCACAAACATGGTACAAACATTGTTGGGCATAGACAACAGCACAAAGGGCAAAAAGGTAGAGACAACAATACATCACACGAAGCAGCCACAAGTGTCAGTAAGAGCGTCCATGATTGGTTCTTTGAATGAAGAGATGGAGATTAAACTGTCCAGTTTGAGTGGTCTTTGCAGCTCGTTCTAGTCGCTAGCTGCAGCGAATCCATCGGGCAGCAATGTTTTTTTTTTTAGGAGGTGATCAGTAGTAGGGGTCCAGGAGTACCTGTGATAATATGTGTGTAGTAGGGGTCCAGGAGTACCTGTGATACTATGTGTGTAGTAGGGGTCCAGGAGTACCTGTGATAATATGTGTGTAGTAGGGTCCAGGAGTACCTGTGATAATATGTGTGTAGTAGGGGTCCAGGAGTACCTGTGATACTATGTGTGTAGTAGGGTCCAGGAGTACCTGTGATAATATGTGTGTAGTAGGGGTCCAGGAGTACCTGTGATACTATGTGTGTAGTAGGGGTCCAGGAGTACCTGTGATACTATGTGTGTAGTAGGGGTCCAGGAGTACCTGTGATAATATGTGTGTAGTAGGGTCCAGGAGTACCTGTGATACTATGTGTGTAGTAGGGGTCCAGGAGTACCTGTGATACTATGTGTGTAGTAGGGGTCCAGGAGTACCTGTGATACTATGTGTGTAGTAGGGGTCCAGGAGTACCTGTGATACTATGTGTGTAGTAGGGTCCAGGAGTACCTGTGATACTATGTGTGTAGTAGGGGTCCAGGAGTACCTGTGATACTATGTGTGTAGTAGGGTCCAGGAGTACCTGTGATACTATGTGTGTAGTAGGGGTCCAGGAGTACCTGTGATACTATGTGTGTAGTAGGGTCCAGGAGTACCTGTGATAATATGTGTGTAGTAGGGGTCCAGGAGTACCTGTGATACTATGTGTGTAGTAGGGGTCCAGGAGTACCTGTGATAATATGTGTGTAGTAGGTGTCCAGGAGTACCTGTGATACTATGTGTGTAGTAGGGGTCCAGGAGTACCTGTGATACTATGTGTGTAGTAGGGGTCCAGGAGTACCTGTGATACTATGTGTGTAGTAGGGTCCAGGAGTACCTGTGATACTATGTGTGTAGTAGGGGTCCAGGAGTACCTGTGATACTATGTGTGTAGTAGGGGTCCAGGAGTACCTGTGATAATATGTGTGTAGTAGGGTCCAGGAGTACCTGTGATACTATGTGTGTAGTAGGGTCCAGGAGTACCTGTGATAATATGTGTGTAGTAGGGTCCAGGAGTACCTGTGATACTATGTGTGTAGTAGGGGTCCAGGAGTACCTGTGATACTATGTGTGTAGTAGGGTCCAGGAGTACCTGTGATACTATGTGTGTAGTAGGGGTCCAGGAGTACCTGTGATACTATGTGTGTAGTAGGGTCCAGGAGTACCTGTGATAATATGTGTGTAGTAGGGTCCAGGAGTACCTGTGATACTATGTGTGTAGTAGGGTCCAGGAGTACCTGTGATAATATGTGTGTAGTAGGGGTCCAGGAGTACCTGTGATAATATGTGTGTAGTAGGGGTCCAGGAGTACCTGTGATACTATGTGTGTAGTAGGGGTCCAGGAGTACCTGTGATACTATGTGTGTAGTAGGGTCCAGGAGTACCTGTGATACTATGTGTGTAGTAGGGTCCAGGAGTACCTGTGATACTATGTGTGTAGTAGGGTCCAGGAGTACCTGTGATACTATGTGTGTAGTAGGGGTCCAGGAGTACCTGTGATACTATGTGTGTAGTAGGGGTCCAGGAGTACCTGTGATACTATGTGTGTAGTAGGGGTCCAGGAGTACCTGTGATAATATGTGTGTAGTAGGGGTCCAGGAGTACCTGTGATACTATGTGTGTAGTAGGGTCCAGGAGTACCTGTGATACTATGTGTGTAGTAGGGGTCCAGGAGTACCTGTGATACTATGTGTGTAGTAGGGGTCCAGGAGTACCTGTGATACTATGTGTGTAGTAGGGTCCAGGAGTACCTGTGATAATATGTGTGTAGTAGGGTCCAGGAGTACCTGTGATACTATGTGTGTAGTAGGGGTCCAGGAGTACCTGTGATACTATGTGTGTAGTAGGGTCCAGGAGTACCTGTGATAATATGTGTGTAGTAGGGTCCAGGAGTACCTGTGATACTATGTGTGTAGTAGGGGTCCAGGAGTACCTGTGATACTATGTGTGTAGTAGGGTCCAGGAGTACCTGTGATACTATGTGTGTAGTAGGGGTCCAGGAGTACCTGTGATACTATGTGTGTAGTAGGGTCCAGGAGTACCTGTGATACTATGTGTGTAGTAGGGTCCAGGAGTACCTGTGATACTATGTGTGTAGTAGGGTCCAGGAGTACCTGTGATACTATGTGTGTAGTAGGGGTCCAGGAGTACCTGTGATACTATGTGTGTAGTAGGGGTCCAGGAGTACCTGTGATACTATGTGTGTAGTAGGGGTCCAGGAGTACCTGTGATAATATGTGTGTAGTAGGGGTCCAGGAGTACCTGTGATACTATGTGTGTAGTAGGGTCCAGGAGTACCTGTGATACTATGTGTGTAGTAGGGGTCCAGGAGTACCTGTGATAATATGTGTGTAGTAGGGTCCAGGAGTACCTGTGATAATATGTGTGTAGTAGGGTCCAGGAGTACCTGTGATACTATGTGTGTAGTAGGGTCCAGGAGTACCTGTGATACTATGTGTGTAGTAGGGTCCAGGAGTACCTGTGATACTATGTGTGTAGTAGGGTCCAGGAGTACCTGTGATACTATGTGTGTAGTAGGGGTCCAGGAGTACCTGTGATAATATGTGTGTAGTAGGTGTCCAGGAGTACCTGTGATACTATGTGTGTAGTAGGGGTCCAGGAGTACCTGTGATACTATGTGTGTAGTAGGGGTCCAGGAGTACCTGTGATAATATGTGTGTAGTAGGGTCCAGGAGTACCTGTGATACTATGTGTGTAGTAGGGGTTTAGGAGTACCTGTGATAATATGTGTGTAGTAGGGGTCCAGGAGTACCTGTGATAATATGTGTGTAGTAGGGGTCCAGGAGTACCTGTGATACTATGTGTGTAGTAGGGGTCCAGGAGTACCTGTGATAATATGTGTGTAGTAGGGGTCCAGGAGTACCTGTGATACTATGTGTGTAGTAGGGTCCAGGAGTACCTGTGATACTATGTGTGTAGTAGGGTCCAGGAGTACCTGTGATAATATCTGTGTAGTAGGGTCCAGGAGTACCTGTGATACTATGTGTGTAGTAGGGTCCAGGAGTACCTGTGATACTATGTGTGTAGTAGGGTCCAGGAGTACCTGTGATAATATGTGTGTAGTAGGGGTCCAGGAGTACCTGTGATACTATGTGTGTAGTAGGGGTCCAGGAGTACCTGTGATACTATGTGTGTAGTAGGGGTCCAGGAGTACCTGTGATACTATGTGTGTAGTAGGGGTCCAGGAGTACCTGTGATAATATGTGTGTAGTAGGGGTCCAGGAGTACCTGTGATACTATGTGTGTAGTAGGGTCCAGGAGTACCTGTGATACTATGTGTGTAGTAGGGGTCCAGGAGTACCTGTGATAATATGTGTGTAGTAGGGTCCAGGAGTACCTGTGATAATATGTGTGTAGTAGGGTCCAGGAGTACCTGTGATACGATGTGTGTAGTAGGGTCCAGGAGTACCTGTGATACTATGTGTGTAGTAGGGTCCAGGAGTACCTGTGATACTATGTGTGTAGTAGGGTCCAGGAGTACCTGTGATACTATGTGTGTAGTAGGGGTCCAGGAGTACCTGTGATAATATGTGTGTAGTAGGTGTCCAGGAGTACCTGTGATACTATGTGTGTAGTAGGGGTCCAGGAGTACCTGTGATAATATGTGTGTAGTAGGTGTCCAGGAGTACCTGTGATACTATGTGTGTAGTAGGGGTCCAGGAGTACCTGTGATACTATGTGTGTAGTAGGGGTCCAGGAGTACCTGTGATACTATGTGTGTAGTAGGGTCCAGGAGTACCTGTGATAATATGTGTGTAGTAGGGTCCAGGAGTACCTGTGATACTATGTGTGTAGTAGGGGTCCAGGAGTACTTGTGATACTATGTGTGTAGTAGGGGTCCAGGAGTACTTGTGATACTATGTGTGTAGTAGGGGTCCAGGAGTACCTGTGATACTATGTGTGTAGTAGGTGTCCAAGAGTACTTGTGATACTATGTGTGTAGTAGGGTCCAGGAGTACCTGTGATACTATGTGTGTAGTAGGGGTCTGCAGAGGTGCAGTGCTGCACACACACACACACACACACACACACACACACACACACACACACACACACACCAAAACCAATGTGCCCTGTTACTGGCTGAAAGTAATAGGTCCATTATTCTCCCACGCAGCACTCTTTACACCCCATGAATAGTGTATAAACCCTGCCATGCATCCGGTCCTAGGGGTACACACTGCCGGGAGGGGGGGGCTCAAATAGATCTCTGCCTTTTATTCCTAGATAAAACAGTTCTCATATGCAAGCACACGCTAGAATACAAACACAAACACACACACATACACACACTTTCATGACCATATTCATACACAAAAGACACACACACACTCATTACCAAATACATACAGTGGGGTCCGGAATTATTGACACCGTTGAAAAAGATGAGCAATAAAGACTGTATAAAATAATTAAAATACTGAGCTATATTGTATGCAAAAATAAAAGGGGAATTATATTATTATATAGTAATACAATTGCTCAGAGAAAGAGATTTTGTTTAACAAGTAATATTTATATTTTTGTCAAAAAGTTGGGGGTCAACATTATTGACACCCCTAAGGATTCTTATAAATAAAGTAATCAAAAGTTTAGTATTTGGTCCCATATTTATAGCACGCAATGACTACATCAAGCTTGTGACTCTACAAACTTGTTGAATGCATTTGCTTTTCGTTTTGGTTGTGTTTCAGATTATTTTGGGCCCAACAGAATATATAGTAAATAATGTATTGTGCCATTTGAGTCACTTTTATTGTAAATAGGAATAGAATATGTTTCTAAACACTTCTACATTAATATGGATCCTACCATGATTACGGATAACCCTGAATGAATCGTGAATAATGATGAGTGAGAAAGTTAGAGAGGGTCATAGATCAAACCACCAAGACATGCTAACCTCCCCTGTTATTTGGTAAAGGTGAAAGGTTAGAACGTCTTGAGGGTATGATCTTTGACCCTCTGTAACTTTCTCACTCATCATTATTCAAGGGTGTCAATCATTTCGGAGCCCACTGTACATACATACAAACTCAGCCTAAACAACCCACTGTTTGCGCTTACTCTCCATAGTGTATTCAAAGCATCAGACCACTCAATGTCTAAACACAGGAGAGGACTGTGGTCCTGGATGGAGTTTCACCTTAACAAACATAGACACAAGGCTAACAGGAGAGGACTGTGGTCCTGGATGGAGTTTCACCTTAACAAACATAGACACAAGGCTAACAGGAGAGGACTGTGGTCCTGGATGGAGTTTCACCTTAACAAACATAGACACAAGGCTAACAGGAGAGGACTGTGGTCCTGGATGCACCACTATCTCTCCCTGGCATCAGAGGCATGTCCATTAAGGTGTGTATGTGTGTGTGTGTGTACGCGTGTGGGTGTGTGTGCGTGTGTGTGTGTGTGTGTGTGTGTGTGTGTGTGTGTGTGTGTGCGAGAGAGAGAGAGAGAGAGAGAGAGAGAGAGACGCACAGAGAAAGAGGTGAGGATTTACACACAGATTTCACCTCAGTGATTGCTTTCATTGTGTTCTGTTAGAACGTCAGCTGGATCATGGGTAGTGAGTACAAGGTTTCATCAGACTTATTGATCTGAACATAATCAGAATGGGACAAAGAATAGGACTTGATTGCAGCTGATGTGCAATAGATTAGTGGGTTTTGGGGCTGCAGAGACACTGGCATGGTGTTACAGGAAGCCAACAGAGACTGGTGCTGTGGGATCTCAATGTGATAAAGAGAAGTGCTGTCCCACGTCGCTAGTCTGTTTCTCTCTCTCTCTCTCTCTCTCTCTCTCTCTCTCTCTCTCTCTCTCTCTCTCTCTCTCTTACCCTCTCTCTCTCTCTCTCCACACACAAAACAATCTCTCCCCCTTATTCTTTTTCTTTCTTTCTTTCTTTCTTTCTTTCTTTCTTTCTTCTTTCTCTTTCTTTTCTTCTTTGTCTGTTGGTTTCTCTCTGCTTTCTTCTCTCTCTCTCTCTCTCTCTCTCTTCTCTCTCTCTCTCTCTCTCTCTCTCTCTCTCTTTCGTCTCTCTCTCTCTCTCTCTCTCTCTCTCTCTCTCTCTCTCTCTCTCTCTCTCTCTCTCTCTCTCTCTCTCTCTCTCTCTCTCTCTCTCTCTCTCTCTCTCTCTCTGTCCGTCTCTCTCTCTGTCTTGTTTGTGGTGTAGTAAAATACCCTTTGTTGTTCTCCACAGTATAAATAATTTACAGGCTTTGCATACATTTGTGTAATCTCCTTCATGGGGGCAGAGCTGCCCGTCTGATTCTTTAGATACCCAGGACATCCACACGGACACAGAATCACACACACACGCATGAAGAATCATACACATGCACATGCACACACAGAAACACACACAGAGAATCACACACAGCTGTCCAAGCTAAAACTGTTATGAAAATATGGATTGGTTTATCATACACACGCACCACGCTTACACACCCTACACACCTTACACACCCTACACACACTACACACTTTACACACCCTACACACACTACACACCTTACTCACCTTACACACACTACACACCCTACACACTTTACACACCTTACACACACTACACACCCTACACACTTTACACACCTTACACACCCTACACACCCTACACACCTTACAAACTTTACACACCCTACAACCCTACACACTTTACACACCTTACACACTTTACACACCCTACACACCCTACACACCTTACACACCCTACACATCCTACACACCTTACACACCCTACACACGACTACACACCTTACACACTTTACACACCCTACACACCCTACACACCTTACACACCCTACATACGACTACACACCTTACACACTTTACACACCCTACACACCTTACTCACCTTACACACACTACACACCCTACACACTTTACACACCTTACACACCCTACACACGACTACACACCTTACACACTTTACACACCCTACACACCCTACACACCTTACACACCCTACACAGTGGTAAAAATAGGTGGGTAAACTTTGATTGCCAGTCGCAGTGAAAAAAGTAACTCTCCCAAAACGTTCAATGCATTTTTTTGCAAACTGCATTTACTTGCGTTTACCCTTCACTACACCACTGCTACACATGCCTACATAAACAGACAGACAGACAGACAGACAGACAGACAGACACACACAAATCATGAACATGAACTCAATAAACTCGCCATTCAACACACACACCTTACACACTCATCAGCATTTGTCAGGTCTAGTCCGATGGAGGGAGTGAGAGCCTCTTGTCTCTGTCTCGATGCTGTGACTAGTTTGCTATAAGACAGTAAATAATTGA
This sequence comes from Coregonus clupeaformis, assembly GCF_020615455.1. Taxonomy (NCBI): domain Eukaryota; kingdom Metazoa; phylum Chordata; class Actinopteri; order Salmoniformes; family Salmonidae; genus Coregonus; species Coregonus clupeaformis. The sequence continues at coordinate 92,209 of NW_025534081.1, forward strand.
TCCACAGAAGGCGACTGACTGTGAAACCTGGTGACAGCAGATAAAACATAGAGAGAATGACCAGGCAGAAGTCAGACTCCTCAGAGAGAGAGAGAGAGAGAGAGAGAGAGAGAGAGAGAGAGAGAGAGAGAGAGAGAGAGAGAGAGAGAGAGAGAGAGAGAGAGAGAGAGAGAGAGAGAGAGAGAGAGGGGAGAGAGAGCTAGAGAGCTAGAGAGAGAGAGAGCTAGAGAGAGAGAGAGAGCTAGAGAAAGAGAGAGAGAGAGAGAGAGAGAGAGAGAGAGCTAGAGAGAGAGAGAGAGAGAGAGAGAGAGAGAGAGAGAGAGAGAGAGAGAGAGAGAGAGAGAGAGAGAGAGAGAGGACAACAACAACACAGACCCAACCAAATCATGAGAAAACAAAAAGAGAATTTCTTGACACATTGGAAAGAATTAACAAAAAAACAGAGCAAACTAGAATGCTATTTGGCCCTAAACAGAGATTGTACACAGTGGCAGAATACCTGACCACTGTGACTGACCCAAACTTAAGGAAATCTTTGACTATGTACAGACTCAGTGAGCATAACCTTGCTATTGAGAAAGGCCGCCATAGGCAGACCTGGCTCTCAAGAGAAGACAGGCTATGTGCACACTGCCCACAAACTGAGGTGGAAACTGAGCTGCACTTCCTAACCTCGTGCCAAATGTATTACCATATTAGAGACACATATTTTCCTCAGATTACAGAGATCCACAAAGAATTTGAAAACAAACCACATTTTGATAAACTCCCTTATCTACTGGGTGAAATATCACAGTGTGCAATCACAGCAGCAAGATTTGTGACCTGTTGCCACAAGAAAAGGGCAACCAGTGATGAACAAACACCATTGTAAATACAACCCATATTTATGTTTATTTATTTTCCCATTTGTACTTTAACTATTTGCACCTTGTTACAACACTGTATATAGACATAATATGACGTTTGAAATGTCTTTATTCTTTTGGAACTTCTGATTGTAATATTTACTGTTATTATTTATTGTTTATTTCACTTTTGTTTACTATCTACTTCACTTGCTTTGGCAATGTTAACATACGTTTCCCATGCCAATAAAGCCCTTAAATTGAAATTGAATTGAGAGAGAGCTAGAGAGCTAGTAAGCATGCATGCATATCACATGTGGACAGCCCTTTGCATGCTAATAATGTAAATCCCTTAGTTGATCCATCTCTTGGTCTCTATCTGTCTGTTAAAACTATCGTTGTCTCTCCTGTATTCATAAAACATTATGCATATCATTTCCAGCATTCTCTGCTCATAAGGCACTATTCAGCAGGTATTCACAATTCAGCAGGTATTTACTATTCAGCAGGTATTCACTATTGAGCAGGTATTCACTATTTGGCAGGTATTCACTATTCAGCAGGTATTCACTATTCAGCAGGTATTCACTATTCAGCAGGTATTCACTATTCGGCAGGTATTCACTATTCGGCAGGTATTCACTATTCAGCAGGTATTCACTATTCAGCAGGTATTCACAGGAAATGGTAGTCAAACGTTTTTTATTCCCTTTTTAGAGTTTCCTTCCTCTCTTTATTGTGGTGTTTTCTGTCTCTCCATCCCTCTGTTTTCTCTGGGAGTGAGTGTCAGTGTAAGTGCATTCCCCTCTGTCTGTCTGGCCCACTGACCTGTAGGGTTAATACATTCATCCCATCATTACTCCTCTGTCTCATATTGCTCCAGCTCCCAGCCTGCTGACCTCAACACTTCAACACAGTAAATAAGCACTGAGCCACACACGCAACACGACATGCACACCGTTGCATCAACATATTACACACACACAGACACACACACACGGCATACACACTCTTGCATGAACATACTACACACACACACACACAGCATACACACTCTCGTACTAACAGACCGCACACACATACAGACACATACACACACACACAAACGTGCCTGCACACTGGAGTGCGTACAGTCGTGGTCAAAAGTTTTGAGAATGACACAAATACTAATTTTCACAAAGTCTGCTGCCTCAGTTTTGATGATGGCAATTTGCATATACTTCAGAATGTCATGAAGAGTGATCAGATGAATTGAAATTAATTACAAAGTCCCTCTTTGCCATGAACTTAATCCCAAAAAAACATGTCCACTGCATTTCAGCCCTGCCACAAAAGGACCAGCTGACATCATGTCAGTGATTCTCTCGTTAACACAGGTGAGAGTGTTGACGAGGACAAGGCTGGAGATCACTCTGTCACGCTGATTGAGTTAGAATAACAGACTGGAAGCTTTAAAAGGAGGGTGGTGCTTGAAATCATTGTTCTTCCTCTGTTTACCATGGTTACCTGCAAGGAAACACGTGCCATCATCATTGCTTTGCACAAAAAGGGCTTCACAGGCAAGGATATTGCTGCTAGTAAGATTGCACCTAAATCAACCATTTATCGGATCATCAAGAACTTCAAGGAGTTCACTAGTTTACTCCAATTGGGGAAGGGGTGGTGGGGTTGGAAAGTACTGAAGGGAAATATAATTTAAAAAAGGATATGTGTGTGTGTATGGATGGATGTATGTATATATGTATGTATGTATATATGTATGCACTCACACCTGCCTGCACCACTGAGTGGCGCAGTGGTCTAAGGCACTGCATCGCAGTGCTAACTGTGCCACTAGAGATCCTGGTTCGAATCCAGGCTCTGTCGCAGCCGGCCGCGACCGGGAGACTCATGGGCGGCGCACAATTGGTCCAGGGTAGGGGAGGGAATGGCCAGCAGGGATGTAGCTCAGTTGATAGAGCATGGCGTTTGCAACGCCAGGGTTGTGGGTTCGATTCCCACGGGGGCCAGTATAAAAAAAAAAATGTATTCACTAACTGTAAGTCGCTCTGGATAAGAGCGTCTGCTAAATGACTAAAATGTATGTGTGTTTATACAGTGAGGGAACAAAGTATTTGATTCCCTGCTGATTTTGTACGTTTGCCCACTAACAAAGAAATGATCAGTCTATAATTTTAATGGTAGGTTTATTTGAACAGTGAGAGACAGAATAACAACAAAAAATCCAGAAAAACGCATGTCAAAAATGTTATAAATGTATTTGCATTTTAATGAGGGAAATAACTATTTGACCCCTCTGCAAAACATGACTTAGTACTTGGTGGCAAAACCCTTGTTGGCAATCACAGAGGTCAGACGTTTCTTGTAGTTGGCCACCAGGTTTGCACACATCTCAGGAGGGATTTTGTCCCACTCCTCTTTGCAGATCTTCTCCAAGTCATTAAGGTTTCGAGGCTGACGTTTGGCAACTCGAACCTTCAGCTCCCTCCACAGATTTTCTATGGGATTAAGGTCTGGAGACTGGCTAGGCCACTCCAGGACCTTAATGTGCTTTTTCTTGAGCCACTCCTTTGTTGCCTTGGCCGTGTGTTTTGGGTCATTGTCATGCTGGACTACCCATCCACGACCCATTTTCAATGCCCTGGCTGAGGGAAGGAGGTTCTCACCCAAGATTTGACGGTACATGGCCCCGTCCATCGTCCCTTTGATGCAGTGAAGTTGTCCTGTCCCCTTAGCAGAAAAACACCCCCAAAGCATAATGTTTCCACCTCCATGTTTGACGGTGGGGATGGTGTTCTTGGGGTCATAGGCAGCATTCCTCCTCCTCCAAACACGGCGAGTTGAGTTGATGCCAAAGAGCTCCATTTTGGTCTCATCTGACCACAACACTTTCACCCAGTTCTCCTCTGAATCATTCAGATGTTCATTGGCAAACTTCAGACGGGCATGTATATGTGCTTTCTTGAGCAGGGGGACCTTGCGGGCGCTGCAGGATTTCAGTCCTTCACGGCGTAATGTGTTACCAATTGTTTTCTTGGTGACTATGGTCCCAGCTGCCTTGAGATCATTGACAAGATCCTCCCCTGTAGTTCTGGGCTGATTCCTCACCGTTCTCATGATCATTGCAACTCCACGAGGTGAGGTCTTGCATGGAGCCCCAGGCCTCGGGGAGATTGACAGTTCTTTTGTGTTTCTTCCATTTGCGAATAATCGCACCAACTGTTGTCACCTTCTCACCAAGCTGCTTGGCGATGGTCTTGTAGCCCATTCCAGCCTTGTGTAGGTCTACAATCTTGTCCCTGACATCCTTGGAGAGCTCTTTGGTCTTGGCCATGGTGGAGAGTTTGGAATCTGATTGATTGATTGCTTCTGTGGACAGGTGTCTTTTATACAGGTAACAAGCTGAGATTAGGAGCACTCCCTTTAAGAGTGTGCTCCTAATCTCAGCTTGTTGGCTGTATAAAAGACACCTGGGAGCCAGAAATCTTTCTGATTGAGAGGGGGTCAAATACTTATTTCCCTCATTCAAATGCAAATCAATTTATAACATTTTTGACATGCGTTTTTCTGGATTTTTTGGTTGTTATTCTGTCTCTCACTGTTCAAATAAACCTACCATTAAAATTATAGACTGATCATTTCTTTGTCAGTGGGCAAACGTACAAAATCAGCAGGGGATCAAATTCATTTTTCCCTCACTGTATATATATATATATATATATATATATATATATATATATATATATGTGTATATATATATATATATATATATATGTATGTATATGTATATATATATATATATATATATATATATATATATATTTGCGAGAAAAAAAACATATGGGGGGATTAGTGTCAGAACGCTGAGTGTGGATGTGGTGCAGGGAATCAAGCGCAGGCACAAAGGTGTTCGTCAACAGTCTTTAGTAGTCAAAATGAACTCCAAACAGGAGAAAATAGCCAACCCAACCGGGAGGCAAGAGCGACTAAACGCACACACACAACAGTGCGTAAAACAAGAAAAGGCGCACGCAGTGCGGACTCTCAATAAACACAGTATGAGAGAAAAACCCCATCAACAATAAACAGCTGACAAAAACAATCACACATAACACCTGACCCAACATACGAAACTTAAATAGGAAACACAATCAAACACTAACAAGGGACAGGTGTTACAAACAGACAAAACCAAACAAACATGAAACATCGAACGGTGGTAGCTAGTACTCCGGGGACGACGACCGCCGAAGCCTGCACGAACAAGGAGGAGGGGCAGCCTCGGCCGAAACCGTGACAGTACCCCCCCCTTGACGCGCGGCTCCAGCCGTGCGCCGACCCCGGCCTCGGGGACGACCAGGACGACGCGGAGCAGGGCGCGTAGGATGACCCCGATGGAACTCGGTCAGTAGGGACTGGTCTAATATGTCCCTCCTCGGCACCCAGCACTGCTCCTCCGGGCCGTACCCCTCCCACTCCACGAGATATTGAAGACCCCCCATCCGGCGTCTCGAATCAAGGATGGACCTCACAGTGTACGCCGGAGCCCCCTCGATGTCCAACGGGGCGGAGGAGTCTCTTCTATCTCATACTCCTGGAGTGGACCAGCTACCACCGGCCTGAGGAGAGACACATGGAACGAGGGGTTAATATTCCTATAATCAATAGGCAGTTCTAACCTGTAACACACCTCGTTCAACCTCCTCAGGACTTTGAATGGCCCCACAAACCGCCGACCCAGCTTCCGGCAGGGCAGGCGGAGGGGCAGGTTTCTGGTCGAGAGCCAGACTCGATCTCCAGGTGCGTACACAGGCCCCTCACTGCGGTGGAGATCGGCGCTCGTCTTCTGCCGACGGATGGCCCGCTGCAGATGTACGTGGGCAGCGTTCCAGGTCTCCTCCGAGCGCCGCACCCACTCATCCACCGCAGGGGCCTCGATCTGGCTCTCGTGCCAAGGTGCCAGAACCGGCTGGTACCCTAACACACACTGGAAAGGGGTTAGTTGGGTGGAGGAGTGGCGGAGAGAGTTCTGTGCCATCTCGGCCCAAGGAACGTATCTCGCCCACTCCTCCGGCCGGCCCTGGCAATAAGACCTCAGAAACCTACCCACATCCTGGTTAACACGTTCAACCTGCCCATTACTCTCCGGATGGTAACCCGAGGTAAGGCTTACCGAAACCCCCAACCGTTCCATAAACGCTCTCCACACTCTGGAGGTGAACTGGGGGCCTCGATCAGACACTATATCCTCGGGTACCCCGTAATGCCGGAAGACATGGGTAAACAGAGCCTCAGCGGTCTGTAGGGCAGTGGGTAGACCCGGCATGGGAAGGAGACGACAGGCCTTCGAGAACCGATCCACAACGACCAGGATGGTAGTATTCCCCTGTGAGGGGGGAAGGTCGGTAACAAAATCCACCGAGAGGTGGGACCAGGGTCGTTGTGGAACGGGCAGGGGTTGTAGCTTACCCCTGGGCAAATGTCTGGGCGCCTTACACTGGGCACACACCGAACAGGAGGAGACATAAATCCTCACATCCCTGGCTAACGTTGGCCACCAGTACTTAGTGCTAAGGCAGTGGACTGTCCAGCCGATACCTGGATGTCCAGAGGAGGGGGACGTATGAGCCCAATAAATGAGGCGATCGCGTACCTCGAGCGGAACGTACGTCCGACCCACTGGACACTGTGGAGGACTTGGGTCGGTGCGTAACGCCAGCTCGATCTCGGCATCAACCTCCCATACCACCGGTGCAACCAGACAAGACTCTGGTAGTATGGGAGTGGGCTCAACGGACCTCTCCTCCGAGTCATACCGCCGAGACAGGGCATCTGCCTTCCCGTTCTGGGACCCAGGGATGTAAGTAATTTTAAACACAAACCGGGCTAGAAACATAGTCCAGCGGGCCTGGCGAGGATTCAGTCTCCTAGCTGCCCGGATGTATTCCAGGTTACGGTGGTCAGTTAGAATGAGGAAAGGGTGTTGAGCCCCCTCAAGCCAATGCCGCCACACCTTTAGGGGCCTGTACCACGGCTAACAGCTCCCTGTCTCCTACGTCATAATTCCGCTCCGCCGGACTGAGCTTTTTAGAATAAAAGGCACAGGGACGGAGTTTAGGTGGTGTGCCAGACCGTTGGGAGAGAACGGCCCCTATACCGGCCTCTGACGCGTCTACCTCTACCTGGAAAGGTAAAGAGGGATCCGGATGCGCCAACACCGGCGCCGAGGTAAACAGGTCCTTCAGTTTCCCAAAAGCCCTGTCCGCCTCAGCTGACCACCGCAAGCGCACCGGACCCCCCTTCAACAGAGACGTTATGGGAGCTGCCACCTGTCCAAAACCCCGGATAAACCTCCGGTAATAATTCGCAAAACCCAAGAACTGTTGCACCTCCTTCACAGTGGTTGGGGTCTGCCAATTACGCACAGCTGACACCCGGTCCACCTCCATCTTCACCCCTGACGCAGACAACTGATAACCCAGAAAGGAGACCGACTTCTGAAAGAACAGACATTTCTCTGCCTTGACATATAGGTCATGCTCCAACAGCCTCCTCAATACTCGGCGCACCAGGGCTACATGCTCTGCTCGGGTAGAACTGTACACCAGAATATCGTCTATGTACACGACTACTCCCTGTCCCTGCATGTCCCGGAAAATCTCATCGACGAAGGATTGGAAGACTGAGGGAGAATTCATTAACCCATATGGCATGACGAGATACTCGTAATGTCCGGAGGTCGTGCTAAACGCTGTCTTCCATTCATCGCCCTCTCTAATGCGCACTAAGTTATATGCGCTCCTGAGATCCAATTTTGTGAAGAACTGAGCACCGTGTAATGACTCCGTCATAGTCGCAATCAGAGGACGTGGATAGCTGTACTTCACCGTAATCTGATTGAGACCGCGGTAATCAATACACGGGCGCAGACCTCCATCCTTTTTCTTCACAAAAAGAAACTTGAGGAAGCGGGTGAAGTGGAGGGCCGTATGTATCCCTGTCTCAGAGACTCAGCGATGTAAGTTTCCATTGCCTTCCTCTCCTCTTGAGACAAGGGATACACATGGCTCCGCGGGAGAGCTGCTCCTGACTGGAGATCTATCGCACAATCCCCCAGTCTATGAGGTGGCAGCTGCGCGCCCTAGTTTTACTAAACACCAGTTTCAAATCCTCATACTCGGGGGAATATGCAGTGCTGGCATTAGATTCGGACTTTCCACCGAGGTCGCCCCTATGGAAACACCCAGACACCGCCCCTCACACTGGGCAGACCACCCTTTAAGAGCTTTCTCTCGCCACGAAATAGTAGGGTCATGGGTCATCAACCAGGGAAGCCCCAGCACCACCGGATACGCAGGAGAGTCAATCAGATAGAGCTGAATCGTTTCCTCATGACCCTCCTGCGCCATCATCTTAAGGGGTGCCGTGACCTCCCTAATCAACCCAGATCCTAACGGACGGCTATCTAGGGCATGAACAGGGAAAGGCTTATCAACGGGAAGGAGAGGAATCCCTAACTCTACACAGAACTGGCGATCTACAAAATTCCCAGCTGCGCCTGAATCTACTAGCGCCTTATGCTGAGAACGAGGTGCAACCTGTGGAAAACAAACAGGCAAGGTTAGGTGAACGACAGAAAGCTCTGGGTAAGTAGGGCGCCTACTCACCTGGGGGGACCCCCCAATGCGTGACCTGCCTTCTCCTCCACCGGGGGACCCTCCCCAACACCTAGCCGCGGTGTGCCCTCCACGGCCACAGTTAGTGCAGGGAACGGCCCCCCTCGGGTTCCTATTCCTCCGTTCTCTAGCGCCAGCACCCCCGAGCTCCATAGGGCTCGGCTCGGAGGTGCTGGAGGGTGAAATGGGCGAACCCCACCCGGGACGTCCACGGGTGGCGAGCAGGGTGTCCAGCCGAATGGCCATGTCGACAAGTTGGTCAAACGACAACGAGGTGTCCCTGCACGCCAACTCTCTCTGGACGTCCTCCCGGAGGCTGCAACGGAAGTGGTCTATGAGGGCCCGCTCATTCCACCCTGCATCTGCCGCTAGAGTCCGGAATTCCAGAGCAAAGTCCTGGGCGCTCCTCATCCCCTGTCGGAGGTAGAACAGACGCTCCCCCGCCGCCTTCCCTTCTGGTGGATGGTCAAACACGGCACGGAAGCGGCGGGAGAACTCCGCATAGGTAGTGGTAGCGGCGTCCATTCTCCTCCATTCGGCGTTGGCCCACTCCAACGCCTTGCCGGTGAGACAGGAGATGAGGGGCGGAGACGCTCTCGTGTCCCGAGGGCGCCGGGTGTACGGTGGCGAGGTAGAGCTCCACTTGCAGCAGGAACCCTTGACACCCGGCAGCGGAGCCGTCGTACGCCCTCGGGAGCGAGAGCCGAATCCCACTGGTTTCCGGAAGTTGGACAGGAGGACTGACCGATGGGGATGGTCCGGTAGGTGGGGCCGTGGGTACCCCGCTGTTCTCCCATCGGTGGAGAGTGTTCATCACCCGCTCCAGGGCATGACCGATCTGGTTGATCCGGTCCTCCTGCCCACGAAGACGGTCCTCCATGCTCTCTGTTGGCGCGGTTGCTCCTGCTGATTCCATGGGTGATGTGTGATTCTGTCAGAACGCTGAGTGTGGATGTGGTGCAGGGAATCAAGCGCAGGCACAAAGGTGTTCGTCAACAGTCTTTAGTAGTCAAAATGAACTCCAAACAGGAGAAAATAGCCAACCCAACCGGGAGGCAAGAGCGACTAAACGCACACACACAACAGTGCGTAAAACAAGAAAAGGAGCACGCAGTGCGGACTCTCAATTAACACAGTATGAGACAAAAAACCCATCAACAATAAACAGCTGACAAAAACAATCACACATAACACCTGACCCAACATACGAAACTTAAATAGGAAACACAATCAAACACTAACAAGGGACAGGTGTTACAAACAGACAAAACCAAACAAACATGAAACATCGAACGGTGGTAGCTAGTACTCCGTGGACGACGACCGCCGAAGCCTGCCCGAACAAGGAGGAGGGGCAGCCTCGGCCGAAACCGTGACAATTAGAAGTGATTCAGACAATTACATTGATGGAAGTTACAATCTATCTGCAATATTAAAGCCGACCTCTAATAAAAAATAATCATAAAAAAAAGAACTTCAAGGAGAGAGGTTCAATTGTTGTGAAGAAGGCGTCAGGGAGCCCAAGAAAGTCCAGCAAGCACCAGGACCGTCTCCTAAAATTGATTCAGCTGTGGGATCGGGGCACCACCCGTGCAGAGCTTGCTCAGGAATGGCAACAGGCAGGTGTGAGTGCATTTGCACGCACAGTGAGGCGAAGACTTTTGGAGGATGGCCTGGTGTCAAGAAGGGCAGCGAGGAAGCCACTTCTCTCTAGGAAAAACATTAGGGACAGACTGATATTCTGCAAAAGGTACAGGGATTGGACTGCTGAGGACTGGGGTAAAGTCATTTTCTCTGATGAATCCCCTTTCCAATTGTTTGGGTCATCCGGAAAACACCTTGTCTGGAGAAGACAAGGTGAGCGCTACCATCAGTCCTGTGCCATGCCAACAGTAAAGCATCCTGAGACCATTCATGTGTGGGGTTGCTTCTAAGCCAAGGGAGTGGGCTCACTCACAATTTTGCCTAAGAACACAGCCATGAATAAAGAATGGTACCAACACATCCTCCGAGAGCAACTTCTCCCAACCATCCAAGAACAGTTTGGTGACGACCAATACCTTTTCCAGCATGATGGAGCACCTTGCCATAAGGCAAAAGTGATAACTAAGTGGCTCGGGGAACGAAACATCGACATTTTGGGTCCATGGCCAGGAAACTCCCCAGACCTTAATCCCATTGAGAACTTGTGGTCGATCCTCAAGAGGCAGGTGGACAAACAAAAACCCACATATTCTGACAAACTCCAAGCATTGATTATGCAAGAATGGGCTGCCATCAGTCAGAATGTGGCCCAGAAATTAATTGACAGCATGCCAGGGTGGATTGCAGAGGTCTTGAAAAAGAAGGGTCAACACTGCAATTATTGACTCTTTGCATAAACTTAATGTTATTGTCAATAAAAGCCTTTGACACTTATGGAATGCTTGTAATTATACTTCAGTATACCATAGTAACATCTGACAAAAATATCTCATAACACTGAAGCAGCAAACTTTGTGAAGACCAATACTTGTGTCATTCTCAAAACTTTTGACCACGACTGTACAGACACACACACACACACACACACACACACACACACACACACACACACACACACACACTCACACACACACACAGTAGTATACTCACATAGCCAACACAAACATATCATACAGTATAAACAAGCCTACAGTCCAGTGCTTTTACATCTACTATAATATTCAGAAACAGTATTCTCAATACACAACCTCTGACAGGATTTCATGCCAGTCAGTACTCATTCTGCTTTCCCTCTCTGTGTTTAGCAACCCTTTCAGTCACGCACGCATGCACGCATGCACGCACACACACACACACACACATATACACATACACACACAGAGAGATACAGGCAGCACTCTTTAGGCCAGGGGGGCTGGGATACAGACGTGACTCAGGGGGGCTGGGATACAGATGTGACTCAGGGGTGCTGGGATACAGATGTGACTCAGGGGGGCTGGGATACAACCGTGACTCAGGGGGGCTGGGATACAGACGTGACTCAGGGGGGCTGGGATACAGACGTGACTCAGGGGGGCTGGGATACAACCGTGACTCAGGGGGGCTGGGATACAGACGTGAATCAGGGGGCTAGGATACAGACGTGAATCAGGGGGGCTGGGATACAACCGTGACTCAGGGGGCTGGGATACAGACGTGACTCAGGGGGCTGGGATACAGACGTGACTCAGGGGGGCTGGGATACAACCGTGACTCAGGGGGCTGGGATACAGACGTGAATCAGGGGGGCTGGGATACAACCGTGACTCAGGGGGGCTGGGATACAGACGTGACTCAGGGGGGCTGGGATACAGACGTGACTCAGGGGGGCTGGGATACAGACGTGACTCAGGGGGGCTGGGATACAGATGTGACTCAGGGGCCTGGGATACAGATGTGACTTAGGGGGGCTGGGATACAGATGTGACTCAGGGGGGCTGGGATACAGATGTGACTCAGGGGGCTGGGATACAGATGTGACTCAGGGGGGCTGGGATACAGATGTGACTCAGGGGGGCTGGGATACAGATATGACTCAGGGGGGCTGGGATACAGATGTGACTCAGGGGGGCTGATGATCTGATCCTGAGAAAGAGAAAGAGAGAAATAATAGCCCCTGGACAATCTTGTTTTTATTATTATTTTAATGATGTTAATATTGTAAATTAATCACTTAAAGTACGCTTTGGCAAATATGTACATAGTTACATCATGCCAATAAAGCTATTTGAATTTAATTGAGAGAGAAAGAGAGACAGAGAGAGAGAGGGGAGGGGGGGAGAGAGGGAGAGAGGGAGAGAGAAAGAGAGGGAGAGAGAAAGAGAGCAGAGAGCGAGAGAGAGAGAGAGAGAGAGAGAGAGAGAGAGAGAGAGAGAGAGAGAGAGAGAGAGAGAGGGAGCCTCCTGAGAGCGTCGTCCTCTGAACCTTTCTGTAGTCTATGGCTGAGAGATTGAGCCTGCCTATTACACAGGCTATCAGAACACAGCAAGATAATTAATTAATATAATACTGCAGTATCTATCTCTATTATAATACTGCAGTATCTCTCTCTATTATAATACTACAATATCTCTCTCTATTATAATTCTACAGTATCTCTCTCTCTATTATCATACTACAGTATCTCTCTCTATTATAATTATACAGTATCTCTCTCTATTATAATACTACAGTATCTCTCTCTATTATAATTCTACAGTATGTCTCTCTATTATAATACTACAGTATCTCTCTCTATTATAATTCTACAGTATCTCTCTCTATTATAATTCTACAGTATCTCTCTCTATTATCATACTACAGTATCTCTCTCTATTATAATTCTACAGTATCTCTCTCTATTATAATACTACAGTATCTCTCTCTATTATAATACTACAGTATCTCTCTCTCTCTATTATAATACTACAGTATCTCTCTCTATTATAATTCTACAATATCTCTCTCTTACCCTCCTTTCTCTTTCTTTTAACCTCAGAATTTCTATGTTTCTCCATTCTTCTAGATCTTTCTCTTTTTCGCCCCACCAGGTGAGTTACCGGGCAGAAGAAGAAAACATCATGTTTTCAGCCATATTATGCTTCTGGGCTTTATTGTACTTACTCTATTTTCCTTCCCTTCAACAACAAGGTAGACGCAGCCCCACGTCGCAACACTACTCAACTTTCCACTACAACTTCTAATCAATATCTAATTTATTAGATGAGATGTGTAGTAGTGGCCAAAATACATCAGTCCATTGAGCGTTTCAATGACTGAAACAGCTGCTCCGCCATACCATAATACCCACAACACCCTCCTATCGGGCCGTCCATAAATCTGAATGACATTAACATTAGAACCCAGCTCCATCCTCTCTCTCTCTGTGGATGGGCTGCTTAGAGAGACAGGTAGCCTTCCATTTTATTTATCCATACTGCTGGTTCGACAGACAGGCAGAGCTACAGAGACATAAATCTGTGAGCTGGTTGGAGACAGACAGACAGCCGGGCTGCCTTGGCCACCAGGTTAAGTGAATATCACCCAATGCGTTCTGAAAGAGCTCCCTCCCTCGCCTCGCAGCTCCCAGTCCCATTTCCCACTCATATTAAATATATGTTTCATTCCTGCCCTATTTGGATAGAAAGACATTTTACCCTCTTTTATAGAAGGTCATAAAATATATAGTGTCTTTTTTTAACGCTCTGCATAACATTTACATTTTCTATTGTATAAATGTGATCTGCGTGAGGCGGAGACTGAATAAAACATTCATGGCAAAAGCCCTTTCTGCTGTGACATTTGGTCCTCTATCTATCATCAGGTTTTTATATGCAGCGCAGGGGAACAAACGCTGGTCAAATGTTTAAATGTGGCCTCTCCGTATAAAATTTAAACCCCGCTTTCACATTAACACCCGCCGGCTAGTAGATGGAAATGCCTTTTTGCGGAGATAAGAGAAAAGTAAAATGGAAATGACTGGCGAGGCTGTTGTGGCAGGAGGGGAGGGCGGTGATGGGCCGAGGAAATTGAAGCATGTCAGTCAAATTAGAAAATGCCACCTCTGCCTGCTTCCACGCAGCCGGCGGAAATGTAAATGTGGCCTGGTCTCTCGAATGAGTTTAAGAGGCAATACTGTACTCTATTTTTACTCTCTCTCTGTCTCCTTTATCCCTCTCCATCAAAATCAGAATTGTACAGTGGTATTAAGGATGCAAAGGGCTTGATTTATTGTTCTGTGTGATTTAAATAGGCATTTAATTGTAATATGAATAATACAATTGCTCTGCTTCCTTTGTGTTGGTCAGGGTTAAGGATTCAATATGAATGATGTGGGACAGGTGTTGGACTGGACTGCTTTATACAGAAGCGAGAGATCATTTCAGTGGCTCTGCTCCAAACCAATACCTCACCACTAGCCCTATCACCTTATTGGTTGGTTCCTTGTTGGTTTCTGGCATATTGATAAATATTTTCAGACTTGCAAGAGGGAATCAACAAGGACTTACGGATAGAGTGGAAGTATTGGTTTGAAATAGGGTCATGATCACAATATAACACAATATAGGAGCCATATCTAGGAAAATCAAAGTTCCAAAGTCTGGGCCTAATATAGTGTATAATTACAATACGTTTTGTAGTGATTCCTATGTTGTTGATGTAAATAATATTTGTTGGTCTGTGGTGTGTAATGAGGAGCAACTAGATGCTGCACTTGACACATTTATGAAATTGCTTATTCCAGTAACTAATAAGCATGCATCCATTAAGAAAATGACTGTAAAAACTGTTAAATCCCTGTGGGTTGATGAGGAATTGAACAATTGTATGGTTGAGTGGGATGAGCCAAAAGGAATGGCAAATAAGTCTGGCTGCACAACCGTTTGGCAAACATGCTGGTCCTCTGTAGCTCAGCTGGTAGAGCACGGCGCTTGTAACGCCAGGGTAGTGGGTTCGATCCCCGGGACCACCCATACACAAAAATGTATGCACGCATGACTGTAAGTCGATTTGGATAAAAGCGTCTGCTAAATGGCATATTATTATTATTATATTATGCTGCAAATTGAGAAATCATGTGACTAAACTGAATAAAAAGAAGAAGAAACTATACCATGAAACAAAGATATATGATATAAAGAATGATAGTAAAAAGCTTTGGAGCACCTTAAATGACATTTTGGGAAAAAAGGCAAACTCAGCTCCATCATTCATTGAATCAGATGGCTCATTCACCACAAAACCCACTGATATTGCCACTTACTTTAATGATTTTTTCATTGGCAAGATTAGCAAACTTAGGCATGACATGTTATGAAAGACAAGCATTGTATTCCGTAAAGTGAGTGTGGAAGCGGTGAAACAATTATTGTTGTCTATCAACAATGACAAGCCACTGGCGTCTGACAACTTGGATGGAAAATTACTGAGGATAATAGCGGACGATATTGCCACTCCTATTTGCCATATCTTCAATCTAAGCCTACTAGAATGTGTGTGCTCTCAGGCCTGGAGGGAAGCAAAAGTCATTCCGCTTCCCAAGAATAGTAAAGCCCCCTTTACTGGCTCAAATAGCCAACCAATCAGCCTGTTACCAACCCTTAGTACACTTTTGGAAAAAAATGTGTTTGACCAGATACAATGCTATTTTACTGTAAACAAATTGACAACAGACTTTCAGTACGCTTATAGGGAAGGACATTCAACAAGCACGGCATTTACACAAATGACTGATGATTGGCTGAGAGAAATTGATGATAGAAAGATTGTGGGAGCTGTTTTGTTAGACTTCAGTGTGGCTTTTGACATTATTGATCATAGTCTGCTGATGGAATAACGTATGTGTTATGGTTTTCACCCCCTGCTATATTGTGGATTAAGAGTTACCTGTCTACCAGAACACAGAGGGCGTTCTTTAATGGAAGCATCTCCAACAACATCCAGGTAGAATCAGGAATTCCCCAGGGCAGCTGTCTAGGCTGTCACGGATTCTGCCGAGGCTGCCCCTCCTCCTTGCTCGGGCGCTGCACTTCCCCGGAGTCACGTGTATCCTCTGTCACAGGCGGAGAAGGCGGCCATGGAAACATATGTCTCCGAATCTCTGAGACAGGGATACATTCGGCCTTCCACTTCACCTGTTTCCTCAAGCTTATTTTTCATGAAGAAGAAGGATGGTGGGTTACACCCGTGCATTGATTACCGTGGGCTAAATCAGATCACTGTCAAGTACAGCTATCCCTTACCTCTGATAGCATGTATGACGGAATCACTGCACGAGGTGCGCTTCTTCACGAAATTGGATCTCAGGAGCGCGTATAATCTGGTGCGTATTCGGGAGGGAGATGAGTGGAAGACGGCTTTCAGCACTACCTCAGGACACTATGAGTACCCCGTCATGCCATACGGGTTGATGAATGCTCCATCAGTTTTCCAAGCCTTTGTCGATGAGATTTTCAGGGATCTGCACGGGCAGGGTGTAGTGGTGTACATTGATGACATTCTCATATACTCTGCTACACGGGCCGAGCATGTGTCCCTGGTGCGTAAAGTACTTGGACGACTGTTGAAGCATGACCTGTATGCCAAGGCGGAGAAATGCCTGTTCTTTCAGGAGTCCATCTCCTTCCTAGGGTACCACATGTCCGCGTCTGGGGTGAAGATGGAGAGTGACCGCATTTCGGCCGTGCGTAATTGGCCGACTCCAACCACGGTGAAGGAGGTGCAGCAATTTTTGGGATTTGCCAATTACTACCTGAGGTTTATCCGGGGCTTTGGTCAGGTAGCGGTTCCCATTACCTCATTGCTGAAGGGGGGCCCGGTGCATCTGCGGTGGTCAGCAGAGGCGGGCAGGGCGTTCAATCATCTGAAGAACCTGTTTACCTCGGCTCCAGTGCTTTCATGGTTGAGGTGGACGCGTCGGAGGCTGGGATAGGTGCTGTACTTTCCCAGCGCTCGGGCACACCACCCAAGCTCCGCCCCTGTGTGTTATTTTCTAAGAAGCTCAGTCCGGCGGAGCGCAACTATGATGTGGGGGACCGGGAGCTGTTGGCCGTGGTCCAAGCCCTGAAAGCGTGAAGGGGGCTAACCACCCTTTTCTCATTTTGACTGACCACCGCAATCTGGAGTACATCCGGGCGGCGAAGAGATTAAACCCTCGCCAGGCAAGGTGGTCAATGTTTCTCACCCGGTTTCGTTTCACCCTTTCATACAGGCCAGGTTCCCAGAATGCTAAGGCAGATGCTCTGTCCCGACTGTATGATACGGAGAGGAGTTCCGTGGAGCCCACTCCCATACTTCTGGCGTCGTGTCTGGTGGTGTGGGAGGTGGACGCGGACATTGAGCGGGCGTTGCGAAATGAACCCACTCCTCCCCAGTGTCCAGAGGGTTGGGTGTACGTCCCTCTGGAGGTCCGCGATCGTTTGATCTATTGAGCTCACACGTCACCCTCCTCTGGTCATCCTGGTATCGGTCGGACAGTGCATTGTCTTAGTGGGAAGTACTGGTGGCCCACCTTAGCTAAGGACGTGAGGGTTTATGTTTCTTCCTGCTCGGTGTGCGCCCAGTGTAAGGCTCCTAGACACCTGCCCAGAGTGAAATTGCAACCCCTACCCGTTCCACAACGACCGTGGTCCCACCTATCGGTGGATTTCGTGACGGATCTTCCCCCCTCACAAGGGAATACCACGATCCTGGTCGTTGTGGATCGGTTTTCTAAATCCTGCTGCCTCATTCCTTTGCCCGGTCTCCCTACGGCCCTACAGACTGCTGAGGCTCTATTTACACACGTCTTCCGGCACTATGGGATACCTGAGGATATAGTGTCTGATCGGGGTTCCCAGTTCACCTCAAGGGTTTGGAGAGCGTTGATGGAACGTCTGGGAGTCTCGGTCAGCCTGACCTCAGGGTTTCACCCTGAAAGTAACGGGCAGGTGGAGAGAGTCAACCAGGAGGTGGGTAGGTTTCTGAGGTCGAATTGCCAGGACCGGCGGGGGGAGTGGTCGGTTTTCCTCCCCTGAGCAGAGATGGCCCAAAACTCCCTCCGCCACTCCTCCACTAACCTGTCTCCATTCCAGTGTGTATTAGGTTATCAGCCGGTTCTGGCACCTTGGCATCAGAGCCAGATCGAGGCACCTGCGGTGGATGAATGGTTTCGGCGCTCGCAGGAGACCTGGAACGCTGCGCATGTGCGCCTGCAGCGGGCCATCGGGCAGCAGAAGGCGAGCGCCGACCGCCACCGCAGTGAGGCTCCGGTGTATGCACCTGGGGACTGGGTCTAGCTCTCGACCCGAAACCTGCCCCTTCGCCTGCCCTGCCGGAAGCTGGGTCGGCGGTTTGTGGGGCCATTCAAAGTCCTGAGGAGATTGAACGAGGTATGTTATAGGTTACAGCTTCCTCCTGAGTATTGTATTAACCCCTCGTTTCATGTGTCTCTCCTCAGGCCGGTGGTAGCTGGTCCACTCCAGGAGTCTGAGATACGGGAGGTTCCTCCGCCCCCACTGGACATCGAGGGGGCACCGGCGTACTCGGTCCGTTCCATCTTAGATTAGAGGCGTCGGGTGGGAGGCCTGCAGTATCTCGTGGAGTGGGAGGGGTACGGTCCGGAGGAGCGGTGCTGGGTCCCTAGGAGGGACATCCTCGATCCCTCCATGTTGAGTGATTTCCACCATAATCACCCGACTCGCCCCGCACCGCGTCCTCCTGGCCGTCCCCGAGGCCTGGCCGTCCTCCTTGCTCGGGCAGGCTTCGGCGTTCGTCGTCACAGGAATACTAGCTGCTGCCGATCTATGTTCTATGTTTCTATGTTGCACCTGTTGTCTATTGTCACACACCTGTTGCCCATTATTGTAATCACGCCTTCCCTATTTAACCCAGTGGCTCCCAATGTGTTTGTGCGTGGTTGTTTTCGGTTCGTGTGTCGTTTGTGAGCGGGTTAGTTCCTTCGTGTGTGGAGAGATTTCTGTATTGTATTCTTTACTCATTTCTCAGTAAAGTACGTTTCTTCGAGTTCTGTGTCCTGCACCTGACTTCGACCCACCGCATTACACTGACACTCGTGACAATGACATGCCACTGGCCTTGAGTAAAGCCAGTGTGTCTATGTATGCAGATGACTCAACACTATACAAATCAGCTACTACAGCGAGTGAAATCACTGCAACACTTAACAAAGAGCTGCAGTTTGTTTCAGAATGGGTGGAAAGGAATAAGTTAGTCATAAATATCTCAAAAACAAAAAGCATTGTGTTTGGGACAAATCATTCACTAAATCCTAAACCTCAACTAAATTGTGTAATAAATAATGTGGAAATTGAGCAAATTGAGGTGACTAAACTGCTTGGAGTAACCTTGGATTGTAAACTGTCATGGTCAAAACATGTTGATACAACAGTAGCTAAGATGGGGAGAAGTATGTCCATAATTAAGCGTTGCTCTACCTTTTTAACAACATTATCAACAAAGCAGGTCCTACAGGCTCTAGTTTTGTCACACCTGGACTACTGTTCAGTCGTGTGATCAGGTGCCACAAAGAGGGACCTCTGAAAATTACAATTGGCTCAGAACAGGGCAGCACAGCTGGCCCTTAAATGTACACGGAGAGCTAACATTAATAATGTGCATGTAAATCTCTCATGGCTCAAAGTGGAGGAGAGATTGACTTTATCACTACTTGTTTTTGTAAGAAGTGTTGACAAGCTGAATGCACCGAGGTGTCTGTTTAAACTACTAGCACACAGCTTGGACACCCATGCATACCCCACAAGACATGCCACCAAAGGTCTCTTCACAATCCCCAAGTCAAGAACAGACTATGGGAGGTGCACAGTACTACATAGAGCCATGGCTACATGGAACTCTATTCCACATCAGTTAACTGATGCAAGCAGTAAAATCAGATTTTAAAAACTGATAAAAATACACCTTATGGAACAGCGGGAATTGTGAAGAGACACACACACACAGGCACAGACACACATACACATGATATGACACGCACTCTACACACACATACACATGGATGGATTTTGTATTGTAGATATGTGATAGTAGAGTAGTGGCCTGAGGGAACACATGTAATGTGTTGTGAAAAGTGTTATGAAATGTGATGTCATGTAATATTGTAAATTGTATATAACTGCCTTAATGTTGCTGGACCCCAGGAAGAGTAGCTGCTGCCTTGGCAGGAACTAATGGGGATCCTTAATAAATACAAATATAAAATACAGTCCTCCATATACCTCAGGACCATGAGGGCATTCTGGAGTGGTCAGGTCCAGTCAGGTCCAGGAGGGCATGCAGGACTGGTCCTGAGGGTGTGGCACTGTTTTGGGACATGTGTTGAGGCGGGACAATGACCTCCAAACTGTCTTCCGCTCAGAAAGGAGAAAAGCAAAGCAACAAGCCAGAAAGCCCAACTTGATCAGTCTTTAATTCTTACAAATGTTATCCTTGTACTGCCCTCCCCTGCCATACAACAGCAAACCTATTTGATGCACGCTTTTCCCAGAGCTAACAAATTCCTTACCACCACTCTGAAAATGTTAGTTTAATGTTTTCCTCTGATCCTCTTATGAAGCTTTTATCCAATTAGCCTTTCACTGTGTCTGACCTGTGATTTCAATTGTACTCTGTGGTAATCCGGTGAGGATAAATAGCTAGTTTGCATCCCGATGGCCTGAAGACAAATGTTAAAATCATCATTGACTCTTCTCACACGAAAGCAGCCGTCTTAATCTGTTTCAGAGAATTAATAAACCAAGCTGCTGATCTAGGTCACTGACACCAATTAGGGTTCAACTCTTAAGAGGAAGAACATAAGAAATTAGGTACAAATAATTCATTCTGTAAAATGTGGCTGAACAGTCATCAGAAGACCAGGGAAAAGACTGCTAGTTGCTGTTGTAAGAGCTTAATGGGGTGTTCCCACAAGACATCACAACCAATGGTCTGAAACATGATAATAGTAGGGGTAAGGGGTTATATTAGTGACATCTATCTATCTATCTATCTATCTATCTATCTATCTATCTATCTATCTATCTATCTATCTATCTATCTATCTATCTATCTATCTATCTATCTATCTATCTATCTATCTATCTATCTATCTATCTATCTATCTATCTATCTATCTATCTATCTATCTATCTATCTATCTATCTATCTATCTATCTAATCTATCTAATCTATAGAGCTTGGCGCTTGCAACGCCAGGGTTGTGGGTTCGTTTCCCATGAGGGGCCAGTATGAAAATGTATGCACTCACTAACTCTAAGTTGCTCTGGGTAAGAGCGTCTGCTAAATGACTAAAATGTGTGTTTTTTTAAAGGTAAATCTATATACAGCTCTGGAAAAAATTAAGAGACCACTGCAAAATTATCAGTATCTCTGGTTTTACTATTTATAGGTATGTGTTTGGGTAAAAATAACATTTTTGTTTTATTCTATAAACTACTGACAACATTTCCCCCAAATTACAAATAAAAATATTGTCATTTAGAGCATTTATTTGCAGAAAATGACAACTGGTCAAAATAACAAAAAAGATGCAGTTGTCAGACCTCGAATAATGCAAAGAAAATAAGTTCATGTTCATTTTTAAACAACACAATACTAATGTTTTAAGTTCAGAAATCAATATTTGGTGGAATAACCCAGATTTTCAATCACAGCTTTCATGCGTCTTGGCATGCTCTCCACCAGTCTTTCACATTGATGTTGGGTGACTTTATGTCACTCCTGGCGCAAAAATTCAAGCAGCTCGGCTTTGTTTGATGGCTTGTGACCATCCATCTTCCTCTTGATCACATTCCAGACGTTTCAGGTCTGGAGATTGGGCTAGCCATGGCAGGGTCTTGATCTGGTGGTCCTCCATCCACACCTTGATTGACCTGGCTGTGTGGCATGGCGCATTGTCCTGCTGGAAAAACCAATCCTCAGAGTTGGGGAACAATGTCAGAGCAAAAGGAAGCACGTTTTTTTTTCCAGGACAACCTTGTACGTGGCTTGATTCATGCATCCTTCACAAAGACAAATCTGCCCGATTCCATTCTTGCTGAAGCACCCCCAGATCATCACCGATCCTCCACCAAATTTCACAGTGGGTGCGAGACGCTGTGGCTTGTAGGTCTCTCCAGGTCTCCGTCTAACCATTAGACGACCAGGTGTTTGGCAAAGCTGAAAATTGGACTCATCAGAGAAGATAACCTTACTCCAGTCCTCTACGGTCCAATCCTTATGGTCTTTTGCAAACCTCAGCCTGGCTCTTCTTTGCTTCTCATTGATGAAGGGCTTTTTTCTAGCTTTGCACGACTTCAGCCCTGCCCCTAGGAGCCTGTTTCGAACTGTCCTCGTCGTGCACTTCACTCCAGCTGCCGTTTGCCATTTTCTTTTTGTAGGTCACTTGATGTCATCCTACGGTTATTGAGTGACATTCGAATGAGTTGGCGGTCATCCCGGTCAGTAGAGAGTCGTTTTCGCCCTCTGCCAGTCTGTAGCTTTGTTGTCCCCAATGTCTGCTGCTTGACCTTGTTCTTATGAACCGCCATCTTTGAAATGTTAAGGATGGAAGCAACCTGACACTCACTGTATCCCTCTGCCAGTAAAGCCAGAATTGAACCCTTCTTTTCCTCACTCAAAACGTTCCTTTTCAAGTCTTTTGGCATGGTCAATAGTTATTTCTTGATTAATATTACTTTTGAGGTACTATTAGCACTGTTTTTGCCATCCAGCTGGTCCTATTGCAAGAGGATAGTGATGACCACAGCAGTGGTTTTTATACTTTTCCTCGTTAAATAAGATTTGGTTCATGTGATCACCTAATCAGTACCTAATTCAGTAGAATGAGGTGTGCCTATGTTGGAATTCAACAGACACTGGAATGGAATGGCTGTCATACATGTAGAGATGCTGATTTAAGAAAGATTTGCAGTGGTCTCTTAATTTTTTCCACAGCTGTATATATATATATATATAAATGGTAGGCTAATTTGAGCAAATATTCCCTTTAGTGGGCTTTTAGTTAGTAGCCTAAACTGAATTAGTGCATTTCTACTGTATTGATGGTAGCCTGTGGGACATTAGGAACCAGCAGCATCAGAGTTAAATATTGGAACAGAGATAAGGAAGTGGTTGAGGTATAGGCAGTAGGGCAGGCACATGATTCCAGCTACAAAGCGTTAAAGTAACTGTCCAGTGTTTCCAGATTTCTATGAAATATAACCTATAATTAATTACAATATGAGTGGAATAGTTTTCCTTCCAAAAAATTGTAATTAAGTATGTTAAAAAGCAGTTTTTCTGTGTTGAAATGGTGTGGGCGTACCCCAACAACAGAATGGTGGGGGCGTATACCGGTCATTAAAAATATTCATGTGAGTAGACCGCTGATTGGCCAGCTGAATGACATCATTCTCTATGAGGAAATAGCAAGCATTTTTTAAACAGTCTGACATACAAGTTTGAGGTGGGTTTTTGACGTTTTTTTTTCTTCTCAATTTTATTCTTTGGCCAGAAATATGAGTATAGGATGAGTCAACAACATTATTTGGGTATGAGTTAACAGAATATGAACTTTAAAAAGTGAGATTTTCACTGGCCCATTACTTTAAATGTGAACAAATAATTGTGTTTAATCTATTAGAGAAATCACTGCAGGATGACTGCTGTAGGCTACAGCTGCTGGTGGACTGCTGCATCTTTGGCTGCATGGTGGACAAACGATGTGACAGTTGGAGAGTTCGTGGACTTACAGCCACAGTATTGAATTCTGTATCATGGTTTTACTGAAGGAAATCGATAGCCCCATACTCCCCGTCAACTCTCTGTCACGTCTGTGCTGCCCTGCAAATGTGAATCGCAGTAAACACTAAATACTCGTATACTTTAGGCAAGCCTACCATATCAATGCCAAAAGACAAGCCACGAATGGAGAGAGAAATAAAGTATCTTTCCACGTGGAAACGTTGCTGCCCGTTTCATGGTGGTTGTCTTTCTAAATGGAATAGATTGAGCCAGCGTGCAGAACAGGGGTGTTTGAGACAAACGGGAGCGCTAACGCGCGCACATGTCTGTCTGTGCCCGTGCTCGAGCCCGCGTGCTTGGCTGTGCTCTCTCTGCTCTCTCTGACCCCAGTGGCAGTCCCATCTCACTACACCGCACTCCGGCTCCCCCTCTGTCAGATAGAGGCTGCTCTCTCTCTCTTGCTCCCCCTCTCCGCCTCTGTCTGTCTCGTTTCCACAAGAGCCAGCCGAGGTCCCCCAGGGTCGAAGGTTCTGCCCTGCCCGCCCAGACTGCAACCCCCGCCGGCCGCCAAAATCTGCATTCTCCCGCATGGATCTGCGTCTTCTGACAGCGTAGAGGGCGACCCCGGAACACGTATCAGCCAGAACGAAGGTAGCTATATTCACCTCTGGCTTTGAAAATCACAGGCATGGAGAGAAGAAGAAAACATGACACAAAGCCGTAGGTTAGAGGTGCCATGTCATTTACGAGGGAGAGCAAGAGGTTAGCGCAGATGGTTCGCTGACACTGACCACCTTTGCTGCTTTTTTTTTTATACGAGATGCCAGTTCACAGATTCATCATAGACCTTTTTGTTCATTATTGAAAACAGCAATGTTATGGCAAGCGGTGCACTGAGCTAGTAATGTGTGGTATCATAGGGTCAATTTGTTCCCCTCTCCCCGACTATATTAATGCGGTGGTAAATAGTGCGTTTATAATTTGAATCTGCGTTTTTAAAGTTTGGAACGTGTATGTTTGCATTGGAATACAGAGGAACTACAGTGTATTGGCGCGAAAGCATTTCATATGCGAAGCTAAAGCGTGCATTTAAAACGCATGGGCAGATTTAGCTACTTATAGTAGCTAGTTGCAGCTAGCTATGTAGGCTACCAAGGTAAGCCATCATAGGCGATTGCAGAATACACACGTCTGGAATATCTAGCTACCAATACCATGCATGCTCACTGTCTGCAGTTTCACCTTTTTTCAATGGAGTGCTGCAAGCATTGGGCAAAGTTTACGGGTGCCTGTTTACAGTAGCCTAGGCTAGTGTAGGCCTATTGTAATGCGTACAATTTCCACAGACAATTTGGGGATATTTTAATGCATTTATTGTTATCTTCGAGGCCTAAATGTTGATAGATAAACACAGAGGGAGGGATTTAGCCTAATTGGTAGATAGCCATGGTCACTGTGTTGCTTTGGAGTTGTTACAATGTATAACATTGGATCGTCTTATGTTGCTAATAATACAATGTATCCTTATGTATTGTTGCGTCGATAAATTGTATCAAAATCAAATAAAAATTACATTTTATTCGTCACGTACACAGTTTACAGCATAGAGGCTATAAAAGGTGCAGCGAAATGATTGTGCGCTAGCTCCCACAACAATACAGTACAATAATCAATATAAATAATTTTAAAAAGTCAAATTAAAAATAACAAGTAGTTAGAAGATAAGTAGCCTATGCAAAGTAATGAACTGATATGTACACAATAGGGTATATATTATGGATGTGCTATGTTAAGTATGTACTGTATTTACATAAATAAAGTAGTGTCTTCGTGTCTATCAAGCAGTTGTTAACACTGAAATGAATCCTCTCTTGAACTCCGCGACCGTTGTTTTAGATTTTTCAATTAGTGATGGACTTTTAAATTGAGGGGCACAGTAGGCTACCGGTTCTTGCATCAGAGAGATAGTGCAAGTGCAGGTCACGTATAAAAAGCTTGCAGGTGCGATGTCAAGCCCACAGTGGCTACTTACTACTGACTACAATCAATCAGTGGTTGAGACAAAGAGGGAGCGACACAGGGTCGAGGGAGGCACAGAAGAACTGAAGCCCCATTGAGCAAGCTTCCAAAGCGGCATGCGAAATCACACTACACCGGTAACTTGGGTCGTTTTCTTGGGTCAGTAACGTCCGTTTATGTTAGTTACTCTATGGCACTTAGTTCATAAACAATCGCACAATATTGTGATTTATGTAAGCTATTTTGGATATACAACTATTGATAGATTTATCTGATATGTGAGTTTGTGCCTTAAATTGAAATGTTGCTAACTGCATGACTATCAAACTATGGATATACATGTATAATTAGAAATTATACGGACTTTTGAAATTAACTATAATTCGATTTTAATATAATTTGAGAAATTATAACCACATTGTAAAATTAGGATAGCATCAACAAATCTGTGCTTCTGCATGCAACTATTTAATTAATACAATTTTATGCTCTGATTTATTTGTCATACTTTTATACTTTTTAATATTTGTTTTCAATTTCAAAGTTATTTATGCATGTATTGTAATCCATTAGTATGGCCAACCTTCAAAGTTCTCATTATTGCATCCCTTTATTGACCAATGGTTGGTCGGTTTAGTTTATTTTGTCATACAAGATGAGTTTGTCTTTATCCAAAATAATAATTAAATTTTCAGGGAAATTACTGCAGAATCAATGGTTTGTAGTTATTATTTTCTGATCTTCAGTTGACAGATGTTTTTAGATGGCCTTTGAATAGTTTAAGATATTTAGACTGGTGATTGAAATTACTGCATGTGTATTTTTTCTGTCCAGATTATAATTATTTTATAATACTATTGCAAAATTGTAATTGTATGGCTTAATCTGTTTGACAAATCGCGTTCTCAATCAACAAAAGGAGGGTTGTTACTGACTCTTTCAACTGTTGCTTATTTAGCAAATGAACACGCAGTATTTCCCTATTTAGTTTTACGAGCACCTGCTTATAGCCGCTTCCCACCTGCATACTGTATCTTCAGTATTTACTACAATTTACCATTTTTACAATCATTTGCCATGTTCACAGTTTACTGTCAATGTCCGTCATCACGACAACCGCTATTCAGGAAAATGATTGTGTTTTGTTTTGTTGTAGAGGAAGCTTGTTATGTGTACCTATTTAACTATCAGAATGTCCTGTTCCTACTTTATTTCCATCACGGTCTCATCTACATTTACAAAGGTGCCTGCTTGTGATTTAAACTCTGTTTATTTTCTCTTTGTTTTGCTCCAGATTGCTGTGTGGTCGTGGTTCAGTGTGATTGATCCGGTCGTGTGCACGAGGTGGTTATAGTTCTGAGCAGCGGTTCTGAAGGATGACCGCTGAACAGTTCGGCCTTGGATCCTGGTGAACGGTGTCTGATGTCCGAACTGCGGAAGCATGGCTCATGGAATCGCCTCTCAGGGCAAAGTGACCATCACAGTGGACGAGTACAGCTCCAACCCCACACAGGCCTTCACTCACTACAACATCAACCAGAGCCGCTTTCAACCTCCACATGTCCACATGTGAGTACACACGTACACACGTACACACACACACACACACACACACACACACACACACACACACGTAACACACACACACACACACACACACACACACACTCAGATTTGCCCTTTACATACAGACACACACACGTACACACACACACACACACACACACACACACACACACACACACACACACACAGATTTGCCCTTTACATACACACACACACACACACACACACACACACACACACACACACACACACACACACACACACACACACGTGTTGTTTTCCTATTCCTTCTTACCAAACTTGTACTATGCAACTTGTACTACCTGTGTTCGAGGTTCTACCTGTGTTGTAGGTTCTACCTGTGTTGTAGGTTCTACCTGTGTTGTAGGTTCTACCTGTGTTGTAGGTTCTACCTGAGTTCTAGGTTCTACCTGTGTTCTAGGTTCTACCTGTGTTCGAGGTTCTACCTGTGTTGTAGCCTATGACTAGCTGATAACAGCAGTGTTCTGAACCATGGCATCCCTACAGCATGTTCACTATGTCCACCCTGTCTATCAAGCTGCCCTCTTCATTTAGTTATCCACCCACTTCTTTAACGTTACTGTCGTCTGGTCTGATACCCAACGCCCTGCTTTTCATCAGCAGGCCAAAGTGCTCTGACCGGCGAATCTCGACCGCATGTGGTCAACAGAACGCTGTGGGCCGGGACGATGTGACAGAGTGATGTAAAAGGCATTGTAATATTTATGATTTGTGAGAAGCGGGCACTTTTGCAGGCTGGTGCTAGGCTTGTTGTTGCACTCTATTCTGTGGTTGTCTGAATGCATGGTCTGTGGTCTCTCTCTGGCTCTCATCTTATGGTGTATGGACAGGGTGTTCTGACCACTATACATCTGTCCTCCTGGTACCTTATTAACCATGGATCCTCACATAGTTGTTTAAATGAACCATTGAAGCAAAATCTTTTCATATCATTGGTCAGAAAATATATTGCATTTTTGTAATGCAAATCGTTTTTGTTACACTTTATCACATCTGGTATTTTTCACCCTTTTCCTTGTATTTACATAGAAAATACATGGTAAATGGTAATGACATAATACTGTAATTAGATAATACTTTAATTACCTGAACTACCTTTTTGTTTCTTTGGGATACAATAAGCTAAGCACCATGATAAATACATTCATGTGTTTCCTGCACTCTACTACAGGGCTACCAGTGTCTCAGGCATTCATTCTTTAACCCTGTGTATGAGACTGGGATGACTGGTGTATATTCACACACACACACACACACACACACACACACACACATTCACAAGCGTTCCTTGAGCACACGCACATCCCACAAAGACAAACAAACACACACACAAACCCAAACACACACATACAAACACACACATGTAAACCCCTCCCCCACCATGTAAGAGTGCTTATAGAATGCATGCTCTGTTCTGGGAAAGTAAGGTTTGTTTAGATTGGGGAGATAATGATCAGATTGGCCCGGGGTTAGCCTAACCCTGCCACTGCATCCACAGTATTTACACATAAATAAAAAAGTTGCTGCTCCTCCTGAACCAGATAAAAAAAGAGGAGAGACGGGGCTTGCCTTATGAAACTTTATCCTTGCTAATGTTTTCCCCCCATCGTGCCGGGCTGACGGTCCAGGAGACTATTTAGATGTCTGTGACTCGAAGCACAGCAGCGTCTCTTGTGTGGTGTGGCAGGAACTGGAAGGTATCGATGCTCTTTAACACACACACACACACACTCAGGGTGTACGCACACACACACATACACACAAACGTGCACACACACACACACACACAGGATCCCACACATTCAGACCCCATCAGCTGCAATTCACGCTTGGTAACGTGACCCAGGAGTCAAAGTGAACATTCTTGGGAGCATGGGAGCCTCTCTGTGGCAGACAAACATAGCCCAGCCGTGTTTGTGTTGCTCTATTTTCCTGACTGTCTGTTTTCCCTTTCCTCTCCTTTTAGTCGTCCCGTGAAGTGAAATGCTCAGCATCTTGGAACATGTGCTTTTAGTTGGGCCGGTAATTGCATTGCGTCCAATTTGAGTGGGATGTGAAGGGGAAAATGCAGAGGAGGCCAGACAGAGAGGCATGGAGTTTAGACTGGGACTAAGGAGACACTGGGAGTTTAGACTGGGACTAAGGGGACACTGAGACTGGAACTAAGGGGACACTGGGAGTTTAGACTGGGACTAAGGGGACACTGAGACTGGGACTAAGGGGACACTGGGAGTTTAGACTGGGACTAAGGGGACACTGAGCGAGACACTGGGAGTTTAGACTGGGACTAAGGGGACACTGAGACTGGGACTAAGGGGACACTGGGAGTTTAGACTGGGACTAAGGGGACACTGAGCCTGGGACGAAGGGGACACTGGGAGTTTAGACTGGGACTAAGGGGACACTGGGAGTTTAGACTGGGACTAAGGGGACACTGAGACTGGAACTAAGGGGACACTGGGAGTTTAGACTGGGACTAAGGGGACACTGAGACTGGGACTAAGGAGACACTGGGAGTTTAGACTGGGACGAAGGGGACACTGGGAGTTTAGACTGGGACTAAGGGGACCCTGGGAGTTTAGACTGGGACTAAGGGGACACCGGGAGTTTAGACTGGGACTAAGAGGACACTGGGGGGTTTAGACTGGGACTAAGGGGACACTGGGAGTTTAGACTGGGACTAAGGGGACACTGAGAGTTTAGACTGGGACTAAGGGGGCACTGAGAGTTTAGACTGGGACTAAGGGGACACAGACTTTAGACTGGGACTAAGGGGACACTGGGACTGGGACTAAGGGGACACTGGGAGTTTAGACTGGGACTAAGGGGACACTGGGAGTTTAGACTGGGACTAAGGGGACACTGAGACTGGGACTAAGGGGACACTGGGAGTTTAGACTGGGACTAAGGGGACACTGGGCATTTAGACTGGGACTAAGGGGACACTGGGAGTTTAGACTGGGACTAAGAGGACACTGGGGGGTTTAGACTGGGACTAAGGGGACACTGGGGGGTTTAGACTGGGACTAAGAGGACACTGAGAGTTTAGACTGGGACTAAGGGGACACAGACTTTAGACTGGGACTAAGGGGACACTGAGACTGGGACTAAGGGGACATTGGGAGTTTAGACTGGGACTAAGGGGACACTGAGACTGGGACTAAGGGGACACTGGGAATTTAGACTGGGACTAAGGGGACACTGAGCCTGGGACGAAGGGGACACTGGGAGTTTAGACTGGGACTAAGGGGACACTGGGAGTTTAGACTGGGACTAAGGGGACACTGAGACTGGGAGTTTAGACTGGGACTAAGGGGACACTGAGACTGGGACTAAGGGGACCCTGGGAGTTTAGACTGGGACTTAGGGGACACTGGGAGTTTAGACTGGGACTAAGGGGACACTGGGCATTTAGACTGGGACTAAGGGGACACTGGGAGTTTAGACTGGGACTAAGAGGACACTAAGAGTTTAGACTGGGACTAAGAGGACACTGAGAGTTTAGACTGGGACTAAGGGGACACAGACTTTAGACTGGGACTAAGGGGACACTGAGACAGGGACTTAGGGGACACTGTGAGTTTGGACTGGGACTTAGGGGACACTGGGAGTTTAGACTGGGACTAAGGGGACACTGGGCATTTAGACTGGGACTAAGGGGACACTGGGAGTTTAGACTGGGACTAAGGGGACACTGGGCATTTAGACTGGGACTAAGGGGACACTGGGAGTTTAGACTGGGACTACGGGGACACTGGACTCTAGGGAGGTAGGGGTGTAGGTGCTTAAAGGTTGGCATGCGTCCAAGATCACACTTTAACACACACATATATGCAGTCAACCACGCAAACACATGCTGACACACACACACACACACATACACACACACACAGCCTTGTGCTGTTCACACACTTCTCTTATGACAGCATCATTTATGATGAGAATAACCTCAATGCTGTTCAGTGAAGGGAGAACATTCAGACTGAGACAGCTCTACACGGGAGCTGTTCTCGCTGCTTTTAAAACACAAAAGCAGACGCATTCACTTAACTACGATGCAGCGGAATTCGTTTGTAGATGGTTTCGTAAAATGTGGAATTGTGGTGTTAATGTGGAATTGTGGTGTTAATGTGGAATGCAGTGTTAATGTGGAATGTGGTGTTAATGTGGAATTGTGGTGTTAATGTGGAATGTGGTGTTAATGTGGAATGTGTTGTTAATGTGGAATGCAGTGTTAATGTGGAATGCGGTGTTAATGTGGAATGCGGTGTTAATGTGGAATGTGGTGTTAATGTGGAATGCGGTGTGAATGTGGTGTTAATGTGGAATGCGGTGTTAATGTGGAATGCGGTGTTAATGTGGAATGCATTGTTAATGTGGAATGCAGTGTTAATGTGGAATGCAGTGTTAATGTGGAATGCAGTGTTAATGTGGAATGCGGTGTTCATGTGGAATGTGGTGTTAATGTGGAATGTGGTGTTAGAATTGTCTGTTTTTCCCCTTTTTGTTTAGTTTGTTCCGTAAAACATTATTCACACAGGAAACCCCGTGCATAACGCATTCATTTGATCATGTGGAAATGGGAGCCCCAAAATAGGACTGAGTTGCATCATCTTTTTTCTTGTTCTTTAATTCCAGATTTGATTCCCTCGTTCTTCTCCAGATGCCTCGATAATTACTCCCACTCTCTGAATAATTGAGAAGCTCATAAAAGTGTGAATCATTTAACATCAACCCAACTGTGTGTGTGTGTGTGTTCTGTATAAATTCTAAAGAACAGAATCAAAGCCATACATACAGTACTGTTCATCCAAATGAACACACTCGCCGTATCAGTTTTGGTAGATTTTCTTCTGATAATTAGCCCAGCTTATGTCTAGATATGTGCTGTTTGGTTTTGGACAGTGATATGATTTGCTGTGATAGGGTCCTCTTTGTGAATGAGGAGGGGGAGGGGTGTCTGGGGGAGAAAGGACTACTGACGGGGAGTGTGTCACATGACAGAAATACCCAAACAAGCGGGGGATTTTGGGACAGTAGCCTAATTAAGAAGGGTACTTCCGTCTCCCTTATAATATGTGAATGTTAAGTCACTGCGTTTGATTCACATGCTTAGAATTTTCAGTGACAAAATAGGATACAAATCACTTCAGAAACCTCTCTCTTCTCATACTACACATAATAACAGACCCGCAGAATTCATTAAGTCTAGCTGAAACCTGCCCCTTCCCCTTTACCTCTGCCGGCCTCTCTACTCCTCCTCCAGCCCTTTCCCCTTTCCTCTCATCCCTTCCTCCCCCTTCATCTTCTTTACTCCTCGCTCCCCTCACTTTCCTCCCCTCTTCACCCCTCTACTCCTCTACCCTCTCCCTCCCTACTCAGACAGTTTCAGGAGAAGCCATAGTAAGTTTTCCCCCCTCGTTGGAAACTAAACAGCTGGTCCCATTTTGTGTTTCTTTGTTCCCGGGGCCCGCAGCTTCTCCTTAGCCGGAATGGAGTGCTTTTGAAACAGGAGAACCCTTGATTGAGTTCCTCTCCTACCCTTGGCCCTGGCACTACAGCAAGGGGGACGGGGGTTAAGTGACAGTTGACAGTCAGCAGGTCTGTTGTTTTGAGATGGAAGCCATTTTGATGTCGGTGAGATTCTGGCCTTCCCAACCCAGGACGCCGCGGCGGAAGGGATATCTCCATGATGACACTTCCTGTGTCGTTAGGAATAGACACCTTTCATGTGGCAAGTTCTAGACCGCTGCCTTGTGCCCACATTTTATTTCCTATTCACTGAGCTTTTGTTGAAGCAGTTTGCATTTACAAATTCAGCCTGACTTCCCTCCGGCGCAAGTCATTATAATGTGTAAAAAGGAAACGTACTGTTCATTTTGCAGCTTGGTAAAAGCTTGACAAATATTTCGTAAATGTATTCCAGGTGGATGTGGGTCCATGCGGGTCCGGTTTGTTTGTACTTGAAGCGCTTTATGAGTGTGGATATGCTGCTACCACATCCTGTATCCTGTTTTACATTTTAGTCATTTAGCAGACGCTCTTATCCAGAGCCACTTACAGTTAGTGAGTGCATACATTTTCATACTGGCCCCCCGAGGGAATCGAACCCACAACCCTGGCGTTGCAAGCGCCATGCTCTACCAACTGAGCTACACGGGGGGACATGTGCAGAACGGTTTTGGCACTGTTCTGCACAGGTATCAGGCTGAAGATGTATATTCAGACTAATAACAGTTCATTCCTCTGTGTCTCTGGGTTGGCTTGAAATCCTGAAATCCCTGGTATTGTGTGTGTGTGAGGTGTGTGTGTGTGTGTGTGTGTGTGTGTGTGTGTGTGTGTGTGTGTGTGTGTGTGTGTGTGTGTGTGTGAGGCTGCAGAAACACACACACACCACCGTAATACGCTGTGTCTCTACCCATCCCCCCTATAGCCAGAGGCCTGTCAGCAGCACAATTAAGGGCTGTGGCGTAATGAAAGGAACATTAGCAGAAGCAATTTATTCCTCAATGAAGCGCCGGAAGGTTCCATCCGTTCTATACTTTCCCATTATGGCAGGACTAACAAGGAGGGGCCAGCAGGACTAACAGGGAGGGGCCAGCAGAACTAACAGGGAGGGGCCCCAGGATTAACAGGGAGGGGCCAGCAGGACTAACAGGGAGGGCCAGCAGGACTAACAGGGAGGGGCCAGCAGGACTAACAGAGAGGGGCCAGCAGGACTAACAGGGAGGGGCCAGCAGGACTAACAGGGAGGGGCCAGCAGGACTAAAAGGAGGGGCCAGCAGGACTAACAGGGAGGGGCCAGCAGGACTAACAGAGATGGGCCAGCAGGATTAACAGAGAGGGGCCAGCAGGATTAACAGAGAGGGGCCAGCAGGACTAACAGGGAGGAGCCAGCAGGATGCTCCTCTACTAGATACAGAGAGGGATGGGGAGATCATGTGCCTGTGTTTTAGATTTCCCTTTCATTCATCCTCATTGTTTCCTCATTCTGTCCATTCGTTTCTTTCTTCCCCTTGCTCGTTCTCTCTCTCTCTCTCGCTCCTCTCTCTGCCTCTGTCTGTTATTTCTGTTCATTTTGTTCCTCTGTAGTTTATTGAATTAGAGGACAGCTGAAACGCAGAAGATAAGAGAGGCGCTCTCTGCTCCTCTCCCAGAAATGGTATTGCTCTGTGGATGAGTGAGCATGGGTGGGGGGGTGGGGGGTTGTGTGTTTGACTGTGTGGGGTGCATGCGTGCTTGTTTGGGGGGTTGATAGGGTGAATACGGAGCAATATGTTTTGATGTTTCACCTGGATGAGCAATAAAGGAAGACCAAGCAGAGAGGAAGGAACAGTGGTAAATATTTGTTACCAACCCAGTCAGGCAGTGATCATTATCTTTGTAATTTGCCCTCATAGCGTTTAGAGCTCAGGATAGGGTGATATGGTTGTAGGATGCACACACAACTCTCTTGTTGTCTTGCTGTGTCCCATGAACCCACATATGAACTCCCTGCAACATATAAACACACACACACACACATACACACACGTACAAGCATTAATACTGTTCACCCTTTTGGGTTCTCTCTCGCTTTCTGCCTCTCTCTCTCTCTCTCTCTCTCTCTCTCTCTCTCTCTCTCTCTCTCTCTCTCTCTCTCTCTCTCTCTCTCTCTCTCTCTCTCTCTCTCACACACACACACACCAGCTTTTTCCCTTGATCTTGCTCTCTCTCACACACTCCCAGTGGCATACAGTAGTTCTGAGAGAGGGTGATAAGGAAGAACAGTCCATTTGTGGTGGTTGATCTGTGCCGTGGTGATGCTATCCCCATCAAAGACACAGATCCATAGGGGAGTCTCTCTCTCTTTCTCTACCTCTCTCTCTCTCTACCTCTCTTTCTCTACCTCTCACTCTCTCTCTGCCTCTCTCTCTTCCTCTCTCTCTTCCTCTCTCTACCTCTCTCTCTCTCTCTACCTCTCTTTCTCTACCTCTCACTCTCTCTGCCTCTCTCTCTTCCTCTCTCTCTCTACCTCTCTCTACCTCTCTCTCTCTACCTCTCTTTCTCTACCTCTCACTCTCTCTCTGCCTCTCTCTCTACCTCTCTCTCAACCTGTCTCTCGCTCTCTCTCTCTACCTCTCTCTCTTTCTCCTCACTGCGTGCCTCTGTTCCTAAACACCGCCCTAAACACAAACACAGCTACTTCTCAGAGCAGCCAACCTTCTCCACTAAATAACCCTGCTCTACATCTGTAATATACAGATGATCAACTAATGGGATTTAGAATGTCATGTACACCTCTAATACACAGACTATAAACTAATGGGATTTAGAAGGTAATGTACACCTCTAATACACAGACTATAAACTAATGGGATTTAGAAGGTAATGTACACCTCTAATACACAGACTATAAACTAACGTGATTTAGAAGGTAATGTACACCTCTAATACACAGACTATAAACTAATGGGATTTAGAAGGTAATGTACACCTCTAATACACAGACTATAAACTAACGTGATTTAGAATGTCATAAACCCTTATTAATAGTAGTGTAAAATCATTAGTAAACTTGTTTAATCTTGAAAATATATAATGTATTTATTAGTAAATACATGTTTTATGACTAAATCATTTTTTTGAATGACTGTAATCTCAATTAAGCAAATCATAATAAACAGCAGGTCACTTAATTTAATGTTGAAGAAACTAAACATTATTAGCAGACCTTGCTACTGAAATGTGCCTTCTCAGAGAGAGAGATGAGAGAGAGCGAAGCCCATAGTTCCTCATTCAGATCTGTGCTTTAGTTAGTTTATTTGAGTAAATTCCTCAAATGTTTTTAGACAAATACCACCTGTCTTGACCTTATTACCACAATCATAATTTTGGAACAAATTAAATAATTTGAATTGAAGCTCTGCGCTCCGGCTGTTTTACTACAACAGGCATGCAAATGGAGACAGGTAATCACATATTTTTTACCATTAGGTAGGATGGGGTCAACTCCAGTTGATTAGCGATTCGACATTTGCCCTTTGACCCCAAAGGCTGTAGGTTGGGGTCTAGCCATTAGAGGGCTATCGACTGGAAAATGATTAAGACATGACAACTGTGGTGGGTGTTGATTGGGAATGAAAGAGGGAGAGAAGGCATAATAGAGGAGAATATGTGATTATATGTAACTCTGTAATATGTGATTATATGTAACTCTGTAATATGTGATTATATGTAACTCTGTAATATGTGATTATATGTAACTCTGTAATATGTGATTATATGTAACTCTGTAATATGTGATTATATGTAACTCTGTAATATAATAGGTGATTATATGTAACTCTGTAATATGTGATTATATGTAACTCTGTAATATGTGAATATATGTAACTCTGTAATATGTGATTATATGTAACTCTGTAATATGTGATTATATGTAACACTGTAATATGTGATTATATGTAACTCTGTAATATAATAGGTGATTATATGTAACTCTGTAATAGGTGATTATATGTAACTCTGTAATAGGTGATTATATGTAACTCTGTAATAGGTGATTATATGTAACTCTGTAATATAATAGGTGATTATATGTAACTCTGTAATAGGTGATTATATGTAACTCTGTAATAGGTGATTATATGTAACTCTGTAATAGGTGATTATATGTAACTCTGTAATATGTGATTATATGTAACTCTGTAATATGTGATTATATGTAACTCTGTAATATGTGATTATATGTAACTCTGTAATATAATATGTGATTATATGTAACTCTGTAATATGTGATTATATGTAACTCTGTAATATAATAGGTGATTATATGTAACTCTGTAATAGGTGATTATATGTAACTCTGTAATATGTGATTATATGTAACTCTGTAATATAATATGTGATTATATGTAACTCTGTAATATGTGATTATATGTAACTCTGTAATATGTGATTATATGTAACTCTGTAATATGTGATTATATGTAACTCTGTAATATGTGATTAAATGTAACTCTGTAATATGTGATTATATGTAACTCTGTAATAGGTGATTATATGTAACTCTGTAATATAATATGTGATTATATGTAACTCTGTATTATGTGATTATATGTAACTCTGTAATATGTGATTATATGTAACTCTGTAATATGTGATTATATGTAACTCTGTAATATGTGATTATATGTAACTCTGTAATATGTGATTATATGTAACTCTGTAATATGTGATTATATGTAACTCTGTAATATGTGATTATATGTAACTCTGTAATATAATATGTGATTATATGTAACTCTGTAATATGTGATTATATGTAACTCTGTAATAGGTGATTATATGGAACTCTGTAATATAATATGTGATTATATGTAACTCTGTAATATGTGATTATATGTAACTCTGTAATATAATATGTGATTATATGTAACTCTGTAATATGTGATTATATGTAACTCTGTAATATGTGATTATATGTAACTCTGTAATATAATATGTGATTATATGTAACTCTGTAATATGTGATTATATGTAACTCTGTAATATGTGATTATATGTAACTCTGTAATATGTGATTATATGTAACTCTGTAATATGTGATTATATGTAACTCTGTAATATGTGATTATATGTAACTCTGTAATATAATAGGTGATTAATGTAACTCTGTAATATAATAGGTGATTAATGTAACTCTGTAATATAATAGGTGATTATATGTAACTCTGATATATAATAGGTGATTAATGTAACTCTGTAATAGGTGCCTGGTAGGCAACAGGTGCCTTTTTGATATAATAGAGGAAGCCCCGACCCCAGATGATTGACACCTCCTACTTGTAGCCCAGACGAGTGGGGAGTCCAGGGGTTGTTGACCTCATTGACCCCAACTGGACAGGGGGGGGCCGACCAACGGCTAGACAAGGAGACTACCGCTACGCCCCTCTGAAAAGAACACAATCCCTCCATTCCTCCATCCTTTCATCCCCCTCTCCCTCCCTCCGCTGTGTTGCAGGGTAGACACTCCTAACTCTCCCAGCAGACATAATTGTCACAGATTATCCAATTACCCAGACTGGTTGGAGGAACCTGTGGAGGATAGGCTTTTCTCTTTTTATGTATCACTGCTTCCTACGGCAAGCTCTGAGGAAGTGCTGGGAGAAGAAATGAGGGTGTATGTATAAGCTAAAACTAAATAAATAATTGGTTAACGTAATGATTTATCCATGCATTTTACTATATAAGAAAAAAAGTCTGTTGGAGTCCATTTACATTTGAGTCATTTAGCAGACGCTCTTATCCAGAGCGACTTACAGGAGCAATTAGGGTTAAGTGCCTTGCTCAAGGGCACATCGACAGATTTTTCACCTAGTCAGCTCGGGCCAGTAACCTTTCGGTTACTGGCCCAACGCTCTTAACGGCTAGGCACAGACTGACAGCTCTTAACCGCTATGCATAGACTGACAGCTCTTAACGTCAAGTCATGCAGTACACTAAGCATAGACTGACAGTGCGCAGAGAAATACACACTTTATACCCACAATGTATTACTTCTTGGACAGTTATCAAGAAACAGTGTATATTACAATCAATCAAAGGGAAATGTGGCACCTCCAAAACGGCAAAGTCAACCAGTGCCAAAATCCCTGACCTTCTTATCTGCTTCGAGCTAGGTGTCAGGTCCGGAAGAGCGAGCGATCAGTGAACTTTGACCCACTTTACATGTGTGTTTTTCCAAAAGGCCGCCGAGCCAAGTGTGCTCTGTCAAACAAAATATTCTCCTGCGAACATCAGAGATCTCTCTCCCCCTTGCTTCTCTTTCCTTTCTTCTCTCCCTTTCATTCATTATCTCTCTCTCTCTGTCTCTCTCTCCGTACTATATGACACATGCAACAAATAATGGGGTCTGCTTTCTATCCACAGCTTTTCCACTTTTTTTTTAGAAGCAAGGGGGATTCAGTGTTTCACTCTCTGTGTGCTTTGGCTTAAAGTGGAACTGACAGCGTTTTAACTCCTTTCAGAAATGAAACAAACAGACGATCATAATATCAGTCAAAAATATCAAATTCCCAGTTTATGCTACAAAACCAACTTCATAAAAGGTTTTAAAAATAGGTTCTATTTGACTCAACATTCCATGACATACACTAAGGTATTTATTGTTGGCAGAATAGATGGATGCAGTTCAATGCATGATTAATACACTGCTCAAAAAAATAAAGGGAACACTTAAACAACACAATGTAACTCCAAGTCAATCACACTTCTGTGAAATCAAACTGTCCACTTAGGAAGCAACACTGATTGACAATAAATTGCACATGCTGTTGTGCAAATGGAATAGACAACAGGTGGAAATTATAGGCAATTAGCAAGACACCCCCAATAAAGAAGTGGTTCTGCAGGTGGTGACCACAGACCACTTCTCAGTTCCTATGCTTCCTGGCTGATGTTTTGGTCACTTTTGAATGCTGGCGGTGCTTTCACTCTAGTGGTAGCATGGGACGGAGTCTACAACCCACACAAGTGGCTCAGGTAGTGCAGCTCATCCAGGATGGCACATCAATGCGAGCTGTGGCAAGAAGGTTTGCTGTGTCTGTCAGCGTATTGTCCAGAGCATGGAGGCGCTACCAGGAGACAGGCCAGTACATCAGGAGACGTGGAGGAGGCCGTAGGAGGGCAACAACCCAGCAGCAGGACCGCTACCTCCGCCTTTGTGCAAGGAGGAGCAGGAGGAGCACTGCCAGAGCCCTGCAAAATGACCTCCAGCAGGCCACAAATGTGCATGTGTCTGCTCAAACGGTCAGAAACAGACTCCATGAGGGTGGTATGAGGGCCCGACGTCCACAGGTGGGGGTTGTGCTTACAGCCCAACACCGTGCAGGACGTTTGGCATTTGCCAGAGAACACCAAGATTGGCAAATTCGCCACTGGCGCCCTGTGCTCTTCACAGATGAAAGCAGGTTCACACTGAGCACATGTGATAGACGTGACAGAGTCTGGAGACGCCGTGGAGAACGTTCTGCTGCCTGCAACATCCTCCAGCATGACCGGTTTGGCGGTGTGTCAGTCATGGTGTGGGGTGGCATTTCTTTGGGGGGCCGCACGGCCCTCCATGTGCTCGCCAGAGGTAGCCTGACTGCCATTAGGTACTGAGATGAGATCCTCAGACCCCTTGTGAGACCATATGCTGGTGCGGTTGGCCCTGGGTTCCTCCTAATGCAAGACAATGCTAGACCTCATGTGGCTGGAGTGTGTCAGCAGTTCCTGCAAGAGGAAGGCATTGATGCTATGGACCGCCCGTTCCCCAGACCTGAATCCAATTGAGCACATCTGGGACATCATGTCTCGCTCCATCCACCAACGTTGCACCACAGACTGTCCAGGAGTTGGCGGATGCTTTAGTCCAGGTCTGGGAGGAGATTCCTCAGGAGACCATCCGCCACCTCATCAGGAGCATGCCCAGGCATTGTAGGGAGGTCATACAGGCACGTGGAGGCCACACACACTACTGAGCCTCATTTTGACTTGTTTTAAGGACTTTACATCAAAGTTGGATCAGCCTGTAGTGTGGTTTTCCACTTTAATTTTGAGGGTGACTCCAAATCCAGACCTCCATGGGTTGATACATTTGATTTCCATTGATAATTTTTGTGTGATTTTGTTGTCAGCACATTCAACTATGTAAAGAAAAAAGTATTTAATAAGATTATTTCATTCATTCAGATCTAGGATGTGTTGTTTAAGTGTTCCCTTTATTTTTTTTGAGCAGTGTATAATTCCCCAATACATTTCTTGGTAGTCCAAAAAATATTGCTATCAGGTTGTAAATTACAGCTGGCCTGGTACATTGTTTGCTGCCTCCATTCGGGATGCATTGTTTCAGTTTCAATGACTAAATATTTTGGGGAAAAATTGACAAATGTAACTAAGGCTGGGAATGTCAATAAAATCAAACTAGCAAGGGCAATGATCACAAGTCAGTCATAACGTGGCTAATATGCTAGCGTATCTATTTATGTAGCAAGCTAAAAACACAGAGCCTAATAGCTAGCTAGCTGCTAGGAGGATGCCATGTCATTGGAGTAGGAGGTGAGTGACTGCCTTTTCCCTCTAGTATCGTTTTTCGGTGGCTACACAGCTAGAAATGCACGTGTCCTTTGGTTAGCTAGCTAGCTATGCTGAACGACTATTATCCAGTTAGCATATCTCTTGCTTTCGCAAATTCACTCTGGCTAGCTATCTACTCCGATTTCAGAGAACTCTTGTCTGAGTGTGCCAGAGCGCAGAATAACTGATGAATTTACGAATGTGCAAGACCCGCTGAATATGACCGGTGTCAGTAAACGTAGGCAAAGAGTGAGGTGTTCTCTCATTTGTGTCTGGAAGTAGCTAGCTAGCAAGCTAGCTTGTGTGCTTGGTTGGGACAACGCATGCTTTGGCAGGCAAGCTGCAGAAGGATGAGCAGGCTATTCCCCGTCGTTTATCAGTGCAAATTTGACGGCCAACTAGCTGAAAAGGTTTGAGAGGGTTTATCTAATGTTCCTTCATTCGATTTTAGCGCTTCTTGCTCTGGTTAGCATTAGTTGTTGAGCTTGTTGTTGTTGATGTGTATATAGGGAAAGATAGCCTACCTTTTTATGGTTGTTTGATCAATAGGACTGTACAGTTCCCAAATGTAAGAGGACCCCCGTGGTATTTAGGTACATATTTACAGAAATCCATCCAAGTGTATTTTGTGGCTTTTGCCTAATGCGTTCTAATGATCTAAAGTCGTGCTGTTGCAACTGCCTGTAAACACACAGTCTAGTTCAAAGTGAATGATGGCAGGCCCGTGTGGCAAATGGCTTGTTTGCATATAGGCCTACTGAACCTCTGATTGGCTAAGGCGCACCGGTCTGCACAGTCCTGGACGAGACAGATGTTTTTATTTACTGCAGTGTTTATTCATTGTCCAAACACACGGCCACTTTCCCACTCTATATTGCTATAGAATTTTCACAAATGCCTTAGTATACAGTGGGGAGAACAAGTATTTGATACACTGCCGATTTTGCAGGTTTTCCTACTTACAAAGCATGTAGAGGTCTGTAATTTTTATCATAGGTACACTTCAACTGTGAGAGACGGAATCTAAAACAAAAATCCAGAAAATCACATTGTATGATTTTTAAGTAATTAATTTGCATTTTATTGCAAGTTCTAAGAATTTATGAAAACGTGAAAATGACCATATCTAAGTGCTCGCTTGTCAGAAAATGTAAAAAAAAAAAAGTGTAATATTCTTCCTGGGGATGTATATGAAGATTTGAATAAGGTTTCATGTTGCTAAAATGCTGTCAGTTCCACTTGAACCAATAAGCCAATATTGTGGTGTGTTATAGAAACCTTTTACAGTTTTTCTCCATTGGTTTGGCTCATTTCTTGAAACAGAAATTACATTCTCAAAACTACATGGACAAACCTCCAAACCACTTGGCAATTGTTCACAACAGAATTGAATTTCTCATTCATTTAATCAAATTGCAAATGTCTAAGTACATGTCTCAATGTCTCAGTACATCTT
This sequence comes from Coregonus clupeaformis, assembly GCF_020615455.1. NCBI lineage: Eukaryota > Metazoa > Chordata > Actinopteri > Salmoniformes > Salmonidae > Coregonus > Coregonus clupeaformis. The sequence goes on from NW_025534081.1 coordinate 135,159, forward strand.
TGCAAATGATTAAGTACAGGTAGCCTACATTTAGCACAATTTCCAAGTGAATAGATCTTGTTGATCTAAACTGATTGTTGATTCTCAGTCTAATGGTTGTTCGCTCCAAAACGTGTCAGCGTCATTTCATTGTATAAGTCATCACATGCACAATAGTCTGTTCAATTGTCAAAATTAGTCAAGAACATAATACCATGAATACCATATATGAATCCCTTGGAACATTTGATAAATTTATTACAGCAATTGACAGTCAGGTGAAACTAGAACTTGACTAACGAAGGAGGAGTTTCACACATCTCAGATGACCAATCAAACAGTATGTTTAGTTACCTGACAGGTGCTGTCCATGACTGTGAATGCTGCCAAACATGTATGTAAAGAGCTTGACCATGCAGGACCAGTACAATTTCTGAACATGGAGGCACCTGGCCAAGTAAATGAACAAGGGCAACTGCCTGCTCGAGGAAGAGGAAGAAGAAGAAGAGGAGGAGGAGGAGTAAGGGTGCGTGGTGGTGGAATAGGGGGAAGAGGCCGAGGAGCACGAAGACACCATGCTGTCCCGGATGAAATTCGGGCCACAATTATAGACCATGTCATCAACCATGTCCTCACAATGGCGGAGGCAGGTCGCCGAGTGCAGCCTAATGTGCCTCGCTCAACAGTCTCCTCCATCATCCAAACCTTTCGCAGGGAAAACAGGTATGTAGTCAGTCAATGATGGAATTATATGTTGTATAGGACAGGACACTGTGCATAGAGCAAGAAATATATTTATTTACATATTTACCTATTCATTTAGTGTGTGTGTGTGATAGGCCTACAGTAATATCTTACCTCAATGGGATGTTATGATACTAAAAATGACAAGAAAAACATTGGAGAAAATAAACTATGGAATAGTTTATTTTCTACAGTATTGATGATACAGTTTACAGTAGTATTCCAGTCACTGTGCAGTGATGCATTAGAATTGTGGTAAAGTTACTGTAAGTAAAACAACAATACAATTACATAGGTAACTCATTCTGTAAGGAATACATAAGGTATACATTACGAATGGAGTGTTGTCCTTTGACTTCTATATCTAGGATTGGACGACAACCTTGCACAGGTGGCAGAGGAAAACTTCTCAATGAACAACAAGAACAAGAGATCTGTAACATGGTGATGGCAAATAATGCCATCACATTGAGACAGATCCGCGCTGCAATCCTACAAGACAATGCCATATTCCAAAATGTCAACTCTATAAGCATCTCCACAATAGACCGGATATTGAAGAAGCATCAGATGACAATGAAGCAAATTTACAGGGTACCATTTGAGAGGAACTCTGATAGAGTGAAAGAGCTGCGGTACCAGTATGTACATGTAAGTCAGTTACTGGTTGTCCATCATTATAACATTTTTACAATTAAGCAGTGGTTCCCAAACTTTTTTGGCTTCAGTACCCACTTTACCTGATTTGTGTATCCAGGTAATCCAGGTATGGAAGTATTTGATTTATCTGACTTCAACATTTCGCCTAAAAACTGCAGCTTACTGTATGATGCAATTATCATTATAATCCTTATTTTGAAGAATATAACATACAATAAGAAAAGGGGTCAAAGAGCTGCAATTAGTGCCTCCCATGTAAATCTATCTAATACTGTGGGTTTTACTGTAACATTTCAGTAAGTCTAGTCATTGATGATTTCCCCCCCTCCCCTTTCTGTCAAATACCCCCTGTAGTACCTCTGCATAGGGGTACATGTACCCCAGGTTTGGAACCACTGGAGTAGTGGCCAGTAGTATATTGAACTTGTGGAGAACATAGAACATTCCTATGTAATTGTCTGTAACTGTAGTGTATGACTCTTCTGTATGACTGATTTGATGTTTTCTTTTTTTACGCTATTGTAGAGAATAATGGCATTGGAAGGAAACGAGACCCATCACATCCTCGTGTTTGTGGATGAAGCTGGCTTCAACCTGGCCAAGGGCCGAAGACGTGGCCGTAATATTATTGGCCACCGGGCCATGGTGGATGTCCCAGGCCAGCGAGGGGGCAATATAACTATGTGTGCTGCCATATCGGAGAATGGTGTGGCCACTCACATCCCCAGTCTTGGCCCATACAATACACAGAAGCTCCTCATCTTCTTGGACCGCCTTCATGTTGATTTGATCCCTGAAAATGAGAGCGGTCTCGTAGGGCCTCACCTACCACAATATGTCATTGTATGGGACAATGTGAATTTCCACCGTGGCCCGCTCATCAGGGCCTGGTTCACTACTCATCCAAGGATGGTCATGGTGTTCCTACCACCTTACTCTCCTTTCCTCAATCCTATTGAGGAGTATTTCTCCGCTTGGAGGTGGAGAGTGTATGAGCATCGGGCTCAAGATCAGAGGTCCCTGCTCCATGCAATGGACGCTGCGTGTGAGGATATTACAGGAGATCAGTGTAGGGGATGGTTGCGACATGCACGCCGTTTCTTCCCTCGTTGCATCGCAAGGGAGAATATACGCTGTGATGTGGACGAGAATCTGTGGCCAGACAGACAGCAGCGTGTGGATGGCCAGGAGGGTGAGGACAGCGACCAGTGAAGAACTGTTAGTTGTGAAACTCCAGCTTTATTTACAGCACTGTAGGCTGCATATAATTTTCATTGTTTTTTGTTTGTGTGTTTATATTACAGTATATTATGCTGTATACATTTTCTTTTTACTCTGATGTATGGAAGTTACTTTATGTGTGTGAATGATAATGGTTACAATTTCCTTGGCAGTATGAGTGCAATGTGTGATGTCAAACCTTGGAGGCTACTCTTACCCTAAAATCCTATTTATTTTTTTCAGTTTTATACACAATTGTATTCTGTTAGCTAGACAAAAAACAGTACAGTAACCATTGTCAATGAAGGACTGGGCTAAGACTGAAAGGTGGACATGAGGGATATTTCAATGGTCCTCTGCCATAGTGACAAAACATCTAAACATTTTGACTTGCAGTGCTTACACAATGCCAAAGGGACGAAGCATTTTGGGGGCACTGACTGTTTAAATGAGAAGGAAATTTAGTTTTGACACATGCGTGAACTGTTTTGGGAGAGGTATGAGCTTTTGCAGGTGAACCATGGTGTTGTGCCGAACCATCCACGTTATTTTGGCTAAAGCACCAAGAGTGTTGAGAACGTCCGGTCTGTTTCAAGAAATGAGCCAAAGCAATTGAGAAGGATCTTTGCCATTTTCGTGGCACTGACTCCTTATATGGGAAAGGAATTTAGTTTTGAAGCATGAGTGAACAGTTTTAGGAGAGATATGAGCTTTTGCAAGTGAGCTATAGTGTTGTGCTGAACTGTAAGACTGTTTTGCCAAATGATCTTAGAGTTTTGAGAATGTAATTTCTGTTTCAAGAAATGAGCCAAACCAATGGAGAAAAACTGTAATAAGAGGTGTTTTACTTTGTGTTAGACAGATATCTAGTTTCAGTTTTAGTGGTGTAAGAGCTTTTTCAATTACACACACACATACACACATACACACATATACACAGACACACATACACAGACACACATACAGTGAGGGAAAAAAGTATTTGATCCCCTGCTGATTTTGTACGTTTGCCCACTGACAAAGAAATGATCAGTCTATAATTTTAATGGTAGGTTTATTTGAACAGTGAGAGACAGAATAACAACAAAAAAATCCAGAAAAATGCATGTCAAAAATGTTATAAATTGATTTGCATTTTAATGAGGGAAATAAGTATTTGACCCCCTCTCAATCAGATAGATTTCTGGCTCCCAGGTGTCTTTTAAACAGGTAACGAGCTGAGATTAGGAGCACACTCTTAAAGGGAGTGCTCCTAATCTCAGCTTGTTACCTGTATAAAATACACCTGTCCACAGAAGCAATCAATCAATCAGATTCCGAACTCTCCACCATGGCCAAGACCAAAGAGCTCGCCAAGGATGTCAGGGACAAGATTGTAGACCTACACAAGGCTGGAATGGGCTACAAGACCATCGCCAAGCAGCTTGGTGAGAAGGTGACAACAGTTGGTGCCATTATTCGCAAATGGAAGAAACACAAAAGAACTGTCAATCTCCCTCGGTATGGGGCTCCATGCAAGATCTCACCTTGTGGAGTTGCAATGATCATGAGAACATTGAGGAATCAGCCCAGAACTACACGGGAGGATCTTGTCAATGATCTCAAGGCAGCTGGGACCATAGTCACCAAGAAAACAATTGGTAACACACTACGCCGTGAAGGACTGAAATCTTGCAGCGCCCGCAAGGTCCCCCTGCTCAAGAAAGCACATCTACAGGGCCGTCTGAAGTTTGCCAATGAACATCTGAATGATTCAGAGGAGAACTGGGTGAAAGTGTTGTGGTCAGATGAGACCAAAATTGAGCTCTTTGGCATCAACTCAACTCGCCGTGTTTGGAGGAGGAGGAATGCTGCCTATGACCCCAAGAACACCATCCCCACGGTCAAACATGGAGGTGGAAACATTATGCTTTGGGGGTGTTTTTCTGCTAAGGGGACAGGACAACTTCACCGCATCAAAGGTACGATGGACGGCGCCATGTACCGTCAAATCTTGGTTGAGAACCTCCTTCCCTCAGCCAGGGCATTGAAAATGGGTCGTGGATGGGTATTCCAGCATGACAATGACCCAAAACACACGGCCAAGGCAACAAAGGAGTGGCTCAAGAAGAAGCACATTAAGGTCCTGGAGTGGCCTAGCCAGTCTCCAGACCATAATCCCATAGAACATCTGTGGAGGGAGCTCAAGGTTCGAGTTGCCAAACGTCAGCCTCGAAACCTTAATGACTTGGAGAAGATCTGCAAAGAGGAGTGGGACAAAATCCCTCCTGAGATGTGTGCAAACCTGGTGGCCAACTACAAGAAACGTCTGACCTCTGTGATTGCCAACAAGGGTTTTGCCACAAAGTACTAAGTCATGTTTTGCAGAGGGGTCAAATACTTATTTCCCACATTAAAATGCAAATCAATTTATAACATTTTTGACATGCATTTTTCTAGATTTTTTTGTTGTTATTCTGTCTCTCACTGTTCAAATAAACCTACCATTAAAATTATAAACTGATCATGTCTTTGTCAGTGGGCAAACGTACAAAATCAGCAGGGGATCAAATACTTTTTTCCCTCACTGTACATACACACACACACACAGATATTTCTGTTTCAGTGTGTATTTAAGTCACTTCTACAGTACTGAGTATTACCGCTACAGTGATAAAGTCCCCTGTAGCTCAGTTGGTAGAGCATGGCGCTTGCAACGCCAGGGTTGTGGGTTCGTTTCCCACGGGGGGCCAGTATGAAAATGAATGCACTCACTAACTGTAAGTCGCTCTGGATAAGAGCGTCTGCTAAATGACTAAAATGTAAATAAAAACCGAATACAAATTTTAATTGAAGTTTATAGGTGATGTACACAGGTTTGCAGGTGCAGTGAAATGCTTGTTTCTAGCTCCAACAGTGCAGTAATAATACCTAGCAATACAAAACAATACACATAATCCAAAAAGTACAAATCAAGAAATATCAGAACAAGCAATGTCAGAGTCCGGAATATACTGTGTATATATATATATATATATATATACAGTACAAGTCAAAAATTTGGACACACCTACTCAAGGGGTTTTTCTTTATTTTTACTATTTTCTACATTGTAGAATAATAGTGAAGACATCAAAACTATGAAATAACACATATGGAATCATGTAGTAACCATAAAAGTGTTAAACAAATCAAAATATATTTTATATTTGAGATTCTTCAAATAGCCACTCTTTGCCTTGATGACAGCTTTGCACACTCTTGCCTCACAGGTCCTCAACTGGCAGCTTCATTAAATAGTACCCGCAAAACACCAGTCTCAACGTCAACAGTGAAGAGGCGACTCCGGGATGCTGACCTTCTAGGCAGAGTTGCAAAGAAAAACCCATATCTCAGACTGGCCAATAAAAAGCAAAGATTAAGATGGGAAAAATAACACAGACACTGGACAGAGGAAGATTGGAAAAAAGTGTTATGGACAGACGAATCGAAGTTTGAGGTGTTCGGATCACAAAGAAGGACATTTGTGAGACGCAGACCAAATGAAAAGATGCTGGAGGAGTACTTGATGCCATCTGTCAAGCATAGTGGAGGCAATGTGATGGTCTGGTGGTATAAAGTGGGAGATTTGTGCAGGGTAAAAGGAATGTTGAAGAAGGAAGGCTATCACTCCATTTTGCAACGCCATGCCGTACCCTGTGGACGGCGCTTGATTGGAGCCAATTTCCTCCTACAACAGGACAATGACCCAAAGCACAGCTCCAAACTATGCAATAACTATTTAGGGAAGAAGCAGTCAGCTGGTATTCTGTCTCAACCCTATTGAGCTGTTCTGGGAGCAGCTTGACCGTATGGTACGTAAGAAGTGCCCATCAAGCCATTCCAACTTGTGGGAGGTGCTTCAGGAAGCATGGGGTGAAATCTGTTCAGATTACCTGAACAAATTGACAACTAGGATGCCAAAGGTCTGCAAGGCTGTAATTGCTGCAAATGGAGGATTCTTTGATGAAAGCAAAGTTTGAAGGACACACATTATTATTTATATTAAAAATCATTATTTCTAACCTTGTCAATGACTACATTTCCTATGCATTTAGCTATATTTCCTATTCAAACTCATTTCATGTATGTTTTCATGGAAAACAAGGACATTTCTAAGTGAACGGTAGTGTGTGTGTGTATATATATATATCTATCTGTCTATACACACATATATATACATATATATGTGTGTATAGACAGTATGGACAGTATATGAATAGAATAGGTGTGTATAGCAGTAATTCTATATATGATGAGCCATGACTAGAATACAGTAGATACATATAAAGTGGTTAAAACAGTATGTAAACTTTATTACAGTGACCAGTGTTTAATGACTCTATGTACATAGGGCAGCAGTCTCTAAGGTGCAGGGTAGAGTACTGGGTAGTAGCTGGCTAGTAACAGTGAATAAGGTTCAGGGCAGGGTACTGGGCGGAGGCCAGCTAGTAACAGTGAATAAGGTTCAGGGCAGGGTACTGGGCGGAGGCCAGCTAGTTACAGTGAATAAGGTTCAGGGCAGGGTACTGGGTGGAGGCCGGCTAGTAACAGTGAATAAGGTTCAGGGCAGGGTACTGGGAGGAGGCTGGCTAGTAACAGTGAATAAGGTTCAGGGCAGGGTACTGGGAGGAGGCCAGCTAGTAACAGTGAATAAGGTTCAGGGCAGGGTACTGGGCGGAGGCCAGCTAGTAACAGTGAATAAGGTTCAGGGCAGGGTACTGGGTGGAGGCCAGCTAGTAACAGTGAATAAGGTTCAGGGCAGGGTACTGGGTGGAGGCCAGCTAGTAACAGTGAATAAGGTTCAGGGCAGGGTACTGGGTGGAGGCCAGCTAGTAACAGTGAATAAGGTTCAGGGCAGGGTACTGGGTGGAGGCCAGCTAGTAACAGTGAATAAGGTTCAGGGCAGGGTACTGGGCGGAGGCCAGCTAGTAACAGTGAATAAGGTTCAGGGCAGGGTACTGGGCGGAGGCCAGCTAGTAACAGTGAATAAGGTTCAGGGCAGGGTACTGGGCGGAGGCCAGCTAGTAACAGTGAATAAGGTTCAGGGCAGGGTACTGGGCGGAGGCCAGCTAGTAACAGTGAATAAGGTTCAGGGCAGGGTACTGGGCGGAGGCCAGCTAGTAACAGTGAATAAGGTTCAGGGCAGGGTACTGGGCGGAGGCCAGCTAGTAACAGTGAATAAGGTTCAGGGCAGGGTACTGGGCGGAGGCCAGCTAGTAACAGTGAATAAGGTTCAGGGCAGGGTACTGGGCGGAGGCCAGCTAGTAACAGTGAATAAGGTTCAGGGCAGGGTACTGGGCGGAGGCCAGCTAGTAACAGTGAATAAGGTTCAGGGCAGGGTACTGGGCGGAGGCCAGCTAGTAACAGTGAATAAGGTTCAGGGCAGGGTACTGGGCGGAGGCCAGCTAGTAACAGTGAATAAGGTTCAGGGCAGGGTACTGGGCGGAGGCCAGCTAGTAACAGTGAATAAGGTTCAGGGCAGGGTACTGGGCGGAGGCCAGCTAGTAACAGTGAATAAGGTTCAGGGCAGGGTACTGGGCGGAGGCCAGCTAGTAACAGTGAATAAGGTTCAGGGCAGGGTACTGGGCGGAGGCCAGCTAGTAACAGTGAATAAGGTTCAGGGCAGGGTACTGGGCGGAGGCCAGCTAGTAACAGTGAATAAGGTTCAGGGCAGGGTTCTGGGCGGAGGCCAGCTAGTAACTGTGAATAAGGTTTAGGGCAGGGTTCTGGGCGGAGGCCAGCTAGTAACAGTGAATAAGGTTCAGGGCAGGGTACTGGGCGGAGGCCAGCTAGTAACAGTGAATAAGGTTCAGGGCAGGGTACTGGGCGGAGACTGGCTAGTGGTGACTAACAGTTTAGTGACTAAACGGTTAGTGGACTGTTTAATAGTAGATTTCAGACTGTGCTCTGCTCTACGGTGGTATTACCCTTCTACTCATCCCCTAGCTTTATCTTTCATTCTCCCTCTCTGTGTTTCACTCTCATTTTGTTTTAAATCAGGGCTAATTTACCTCTGTGGTTTTACGAGTTTCCCATACTGTCAGTGGGCTACTTTACCTCTGTGGTTTTACGAGTTTCCCATACTGTCAGTGGGCTACTTTACCTCTGTGGTTTTACGAGTTTCCCATACTGTCAGTGGGCTACTTTACCTCTGTGGTTTTACGAGTTTCCCATACTGTCAGTGGGCTACTTTACCTCTGTGGTTTTACGAGTTTCCCATACTGTCAGTGGGCTACTTTACCTCTGTGGTTTTACGAGTTTCCCATACTGTCAGTGGGCTACTTTACCTCTGTGGTTTTACGAGTTTCCCATACTGTCAGTGGGCTACTTTACCTCTGTGGTTTTACGAGTTTCCCATACTGTCAGTGGGCTACTTTACCTCTGTGGTTTTACGAGTTTCCCATACTGTCAGTGGTTTGATATAATCCTGCTGTTTCAAAGCAGTGATCTACAACAGTGTTTCCAAAACTGTGGGCCCCCCCAAAACATGTTTCCTCTTGAAAGTTGCATTAGTGGAATGCTCAAGTTGAAATGTTAAAATGTGGGTAGTGCATCATCAGTTTTCCCTCTTGTCAGACCTTAGAGAGCTCTTTATAGAAGATCAACTAGCCCATATCAGCTAACGTGTTTTAGCTAGGTGTTTTGATGGAAGGGGGGCCCGAGTGAAAACGTTTGGGGACCACTGATCTACAGTAGGATTCCTCTTCCCATTCCTGTGCGTTACCTCAGTTCAAAGGAGGACAGTCAGCAAATAAGGACAACTATGTTTCGGATTAGAAAATACTGCCACTGCTTTTGTTTTGCCTCCCATGTATATTAATGATATACTGCATGCTAACTGACTAGGCCTACATACTGAGCATGTATATTAATGATATACTGCATGCTAACTGGCTAGGCCTACGTACTGAGTATGTATACTGAACAAACATATCAACGCAACATGCAACAATTTCAAAGATTTCACTGAGTTACAGTTCATATAAGGAAATCAGTCAATTGAAATACATTCATTAGGCCCTAATCTATGGATTTCACATGACTGGGAATACAGATATGCATCTGTTGGTCACCGATACCTTAAAAAAGGTAGGGGCGTGGATCAGAAAACCATTCAGTATCTGGTAACCACCATTTGCCTCATGCAGCGCGAGACATCTCCTTTGCATAGAGTTGATCAGGCTGTTGATTGTGGCCTGAGGAATGTTGTCCCACTCCTCTTCAATGGCTGTGTGAAGTTGCTGGATATTGGCGGGAACTGGAACATGCTGTCGTACACTTCTAACCAGATCATCCCAAACATGCTCAATGGGTGACATGTCTGGTGAGTATGCAGGCCATGGAAGAACTGGGACATTTTCAGCTTCCAGGAATTGTGTACAGATCCTTGCGACATGAGGCCGTGCATTACCATGCTGAAACATCGGGTGATTGTGGCGGATGAATGGCACGGCAATGGGCCTCAAGATCTCGTCATGGTATCTCTGCATTAAAATTTTCATTGATAAAATTCAATTGTGTTCGTTGTCGGTAGCTTATGCCTGCCCATACCATAACCCCACCGCTGTCCACAATGTTGACATCAGCAAACCACTCGCCCACACAACGCCATACACATGGTATGCGGTTGTGAGGCCGGTTGGATGCACTGCCAAATACTCTAAAATGACGTTGGAGGCGGCTTATGGTAGAAAAATGTACATAAAATTATTTTGCAACAGCTCTGGTGGACATTCCTGCAGTCAGCATGCCAATTTCACACTCCCTCAAAACTTGAGACATCTGCGGCATTGTGTTGTGTGACAAAACTGCACATTTTAGTGGCCTTTTATTGTCCCCACTACAAGGTCCACCGGTGTAATGATCATGCTGTTTAATCAGCTTCTTGATATGCCACACCTGTCAGGTGGATGGATTATCTTGGCAAAGGAGAAATGCTCACTAACAGGGATGTAAACAAATTTGTGCACAACATTTCAGAGAAATACGTTTTTTGTGCATATGGAAGATTTCTATATGGAAGATTTCTGGGATCTTTTATTTCAGCTCATGAAACATGGGACCAACACTTTACATGTTGCGTTTATATATTTGTTCAGTGTATATTGATGACATACTGCATGCTAACTAGATAGGCCTACATACTGAGTATATATATTATTAACATACTGCATGCTAACTAGATAGGCCTACATACTGAGTATATATATTATTAACATACTGCATGCTAACTGTGTGTGTGTGTGTGTGTGTGTGTGTGTGTGTGTGTGTAACGTCTCCTAAATTAATATAGTGTTATAGTGTTGGTTCTGAGGCTTGGCATGGCCTGCTCTAATTGATAGGGGCTGCAGGTATTTATTTTCATTCTGTGGGTGGATTAAATCTCAAAGGAGAAGAGATGGCTTTTCTCCTCTCTTTATTTCGGTACGTGCCAGTCTACCCTCGTCTTTGTGTGTGTGTGTGTGTGTGTTTGTGTGAGTGTGGGTGTGTGGTTGTGTGTGTGTTTGTGTGAGAGGGTGGGTGCGTGATTCTTTATCTTAGCATAACTGTAAATGGAATGGATCTGAAGGCATAGAGATATGGTTGGCAAGCATAGCATGTCATGGCTGTACTAGGGTCCTGTTAGCAGTTTATATATGTGGGTCTGTGTGTGTGTGTGTGTGTGTGTGTGTGTGTGTGTGTGTGTGTGTGTGTGTGTGTGTGTGTGTGTGTGTGTGTGTGTGTGTGTGTGTGTGTGTGTGTGTGTGTGTGTGTGTGTGTGTGTGTGTGTGTGTGTTGGCGACAGGGTTCTGCACCAATGCCTCTTCCATAACTAGAACTGTCGAATCCTCTAAAGCTCCAGGACGTCTCGGCCACAGTGGACCAAATCTAATCAGTTACACTGCCGTGTGTGTGTGGGTGTGTGTGCATGCTGTTTCTGTGTGTCCATGTTTTATTTACTGCACCCCGGTCAATAGCAAATATTGTTTTCTCCGCTGCTACGTTTTCATTTAATTTTCTTTCCTATCTCGATTTAGTGAGTTTGAGTTGAGCAGCTGGTCACAGATAGGTCTGGACCTACAGTCAGCCTCTCCACACCAGGGAGATAGATAGGTCTGGACCTACAGTCAGCCTCTCCACCCCAGGGAGATAGATAGGTCTGGACCTACAGTCAGCCTCTCCACACCAGGGAGATAGATAGGTCTGGACCTACAGTCAGCCTCTCCACACCAGGGAGATAGATAGGTCTGGACCTACAGTCAGCCTCTCCACCCCAGGGAGATAGATAGGTCTGGACCTACAGTCAGCCTCTCAACACCAGGGAGATAGATAGGTCTGGACCTACAGTCAGCCTCTCAACACCAGGGAGATAGATAGGTCTGGACCTACAGTCAGCCTCTCAACACTAGGGAGATAGATAGGTCTGGACCTACAGTCAGCCTCTCCACACCAGGGAGATAGATAGGTCTGGACCTACAGTCAGCCTATCAACACCAGGGAGATAGATAGGTCTGGACCTACAGTCAGCCTATCAACACCAGGGAGATAGATAGGTCTGGACCTACAGTCAGCCTCTCCACACCAGGGAGATAGATAGGTCTGGACCTACAGTCAGCCTCTCAACACCAGGGAGATAGATAGGTCTGGACCTACAGTCAGCCTCTCCACCCCAGGGAGATAGATAGGTCTGGACCTACAGTCAGCCTCTCAACACCAGGGAGATAGATAGGTCTGGACCTACAGTCAGCCTCTCCACACCAGGGAGATAGATAGGTCTGGACCTACAGTCAGCCTCTCCACACCAGGGAGATAGATAGGTCTGGACCTACAGTCAGCCTCTCAACACCAGGGAGATAGATAGGTCTGGACCTACAGTCAGCCTCTCCACCCCAGGGAGATAGTTAGGTCTGGACCTACAGTCAGCCTCTCAACACCAGGGAGATAGATAGGTCTGGACCTACAGTCAGCCTCTCCACACCAGGGAGATAGATAGGTCTGGACCTACAGTCAGCCTCTCCACACCAGGGAGATAGATAGGTCTGGACCTACAGTCAGCCTCTCCACCCCAGGGAGATAGATAGGTCTGGACCTACAGTCAGCCTATCAACACCAGGGAGATAGATAGGTCTGGACCTACAGTCAGCCTCTCCACACCAGGGAGATAGATAGGTCTGGACCTACAGTCAGCCTCTCAACACCAGGGAGATAGATAGGTCTGGACCTACAGTCAGCCTCTCAACACCAGGGAGATAGATAGGTCTGGACCTACAGTCAGCCTCTCCACCCCAGGGGAGATAGATAGGTCTGGACCTACAGTCAGCCTCTCAACACCAGGGGAGATAGATAGGTCTGGACCTACAGTCAGCCTCTCAACACCAGGGAGATAGATAGGTCTGGACCTACAGTCAGCCTCTCCACCCCAGGGAGATAGATAGGTCTGGACCTACAGTCAGCCTCTCAACACCAGGGAGATAGATAGGTCTGGACCTACAGTCAGCCTCTCCACACCAGGGAGATAGATAGGTCTGGACCTACAGTCAGCCTCTCCACACCAGGGAGATAGATAGGTCTGGACCTACAGTCAGCCTCCATATGGCCCTGCTTTTAAATTCCCAAAGATATTTCCCGGCGTTAGGCTACTGAGGCAGCATGTTAGGCTGCACCAACATGTTTATAAAGGCTACTGAGAAAACATGTTAGGCTGCACCAACATGTTTATAAAGGCTACTGAGGAAGCATGTTAGGCTGCACCAACATGTTTATAAAGGCTACTGAGGCAGCATGTTAGGCTGCACCAACATGTTTATAAAGGCTACTGAGGAAGCATGCTAGGCTGCACCAACATGTTTATAAAGGCTACTGAGGCAGCATGTTAGGCTGCACCAACATGTTTATAGGCACTGAGAAAACATGTTAGGCTGCACCAACATGTTTATAAAGGCTACTGAGGCAGCATGTTAGGCTGCACCAACATGTTTATAAAGGCTACTGAGGCAGCATGTTAGGCTGCACCAACATGTTTATAAAGGCTACTGAGAAAACATGTTAGGCTGCACCAACATGTTTATAAAGGCTACTGAGAAAACATGTTAGGCTGTACCAACATGTTTATAAAGGCTACTGAGAAAACATGTTAGGCTGCACCAACTTGTTTATAAAGGCTACTGAGAAAGCATGTTAGGCTGCACCAACATGTTTATAAAGGCTACTGAGGCAGCATGTTAGGCTGCACCAACATGTTTATAAAGGCTACTGAGACAGCATGTTAGGCTGCACCAACATGTTTATAAAGGCTACTGAGGCAGCATGTTAGGCTGCACCAACATGTTTATAAAGGCTACTGAGGCAGCATGCTAGGCTGCACCAACATGTTTATAAAGGCTACTGAGGAAGCATGTTAGGCTGCACCAACATGTTTATAAAGGCTACTGAGAAAACATGTTAGGCTGCACCAACATGTTTATAAAGGCTACTGAGGCAGCATGTTAGGCTGCACCAACATGTTTAATAAGGCTACTGAGGCAGCATGTTAGGCTGCACCAACATGTTTATAAAGGCTACTGAGGCAGCATGTTAGGCTGCACCAACATGTTTATAAAGGCTACTGAGAAAACATGTTAGGCTGCACCAACATGTTTATAAAGGCTACTGAGGCAGCATGTTAGGCTGCACCAACATGTTTATAAAGGCTACTGAGGCAGCATGTTAGGCTGCACCAACATGTTTATAAATGCTACTGAGAAAACATGTTAGGCTGCACCAACATGTTTATAAAGGCTACTGAGAAAACATGTTAGGCTGCACCAACATGTTTATAAAGGCGACTGAGAAAACATGTTAGGCTGCACTAACATGTTTATAAAGGCTACTGAGGCAGCATGTTAGGCTGCACCAACATGTTTATAAAGGCTACTGAGTCAACATGTTAGGCTGCACCAACATGTTTATAAAGGCTACTGAGGCAGCATGTTAGGCTGCACCAACATGTTTATAAAGGCTACTGAGGCAGCATGCTAGGCTGCACCAACATGTTTATAAATGCTACTGAGAAAACATGTTAGGCTGCACCAACATGTTTATAAAGGCTACTGAGGAAGCATGTTAGGCTGCACCAACATGTTTATAAAGGCTACTGAGGCAGCATGTTAGGCTGCACCAACATGTTTATAAAGGCTACTGAGGCAGCATGTTAGGCTGCACCAACATGTTTATAAAGGCTACTGAGAAAACATGTTAGGCTGCACCAACATGTTTATAAAGGCTACTGAGGCAGCATGTTAGGCTGCACCAACATGTTTATAAAGGCTACTGAGGCAGCATGTTAGGCTGCACCAACATGTTTATAAAGGCTACTGAGAAAACATGTTAGGCTGCACCAACATGTTTATAAAGGCTACTGAGGCAGCATGTTAGGCTGCACCAACATGTTTATAAAGGCTACTGAGAAAACATGTTAGGCTGCACCAACATGTTTATAAAGGCTACTGAGACAGCATGTTAGGCTGCACCAACTTGTTTATAAAGGCTACTGAGGCAGCATGTTAGGCTGCACCAACATGTTTATAAAGGCTACTGAGGCAGCATGTTAGGCTGCACCAACATGTTTATAAAGGCTACTGAGAAAGCATGTTAGGCTGCACCAACATGTTTATAAAGGCTACTGAGGCAGCATGTTAGGCTGCACCAACATGTTTATAAAGGCTGCTGAGGCAGCATGTTAGGCTGCACCAACATGTTTATAAAGGCTACTGAGGCAGCATGTTAGGCTGCACCAACATGTTTATAAAGGCTAGATGCTTTTCTAGGCAGTGGGTTACAGAGCCAGAATGAGTACCTTCCTGCCTAAGACATGGAGGAAACCCTGCCTGCCTGGCCTCACATGCTGTAGGCAAACAGGCCCCCGACCCAAATCACTGCATGGATGAAAGGTTCTTCTGAAAAGGAGAGAGAGCACCATCTTTGCCTTATAAGACGAACCCATATCTGGGGATCTGCACTGCAGAGCATTTGGGAGCCTTATTAGTGAAGCAATTTAAATTTCAGACAGATTTTTGAAGAGGTTTTTCTTTGTTCCGTAATGTCTTTCACTCCCATTTCTGTTAATGATGTGTGTGTGTGTGTGTGTGTGTGTGTGTGTGTGTGTGTGTGTGTGTGTGTGTGTGTGTGTTTGAGAGAATGGGTGAGAATGGGTGTCGACTGTGTGGACTCAAATTATATATTCTGTGCGCGCACATTTTACATTTTATTTTGTGTGCGTGCACGTGTGTGTGTGTGCTTGTCAGGTTTGTGGGAGACAGATGTGTTGATTATGGGGCTGATGTTGTCTGTAGAGTGACATCTCATCTCCTAATGAAATAATGGCCTATTGGCAGAGTGTGGGGGATTGCACATTGCTGACTTCAATTACTGACAAGATTTTCTCTCCCTCCTTTCAAACGCTCTCTCTATCCTTTTTCTTCCTTTTATAGCAGACATAAATAAAAGGATGCCCAGGCGAGACCAGGGTCTAAGTGATTTTTCTTTTCACAAATGGACAGAAAAATACAGTTTTTAATTTAACACCCTTTCCCCAATTTGCCAGCAAAAATAATCAGCCTTTTTTCTGGAAGGTTTTTCCTGACTACTGGTAAAAAAAAAAATATCCTTTAAACTTTTTCTCAAATAAATGTGGCTTCTTTTTCCATCACATAAATTATGTTGAAATAACGTGATTTAGCTGCTCCAATTGATGCCATCTTCAACTACAGATGACTCCTATAATCATTTTATTTTATGCTTCACGCAAAGTCAAGCTACTAAAAGCTACTCTGTTGGGGAGTTTGTGAAAATCGAGACACAGAATCATTTATTTTCTCCATTATCAAAAAAACAAAAAAGTCTCCAAAATCCATCATTTTCTCATGTTAAAAGAACAAAGAGGGGCTGACCGTGTTCGTCCTGCTTTCAGTATGTTTCCATCCTGGTCTCTTCCAGTAGAACCCTAGTCCTTGACCCTTGACCTGCAGTGGACTTGGGAGGATAACAGTGTTTAAAGTTGGACCTGAGTGAAAGCAGTTTGTGAACCTGAATGAAAGCAGTGTCTGAGACAGGATGTGTCTCTGAGGAATACATCTACTGTAGGACAGGATGTGTCTCTGAGTACAGCTACTGTAGGACAGGTTGTGTCTCTGAGTACAGCTACTGTAGGACAGGATGTGTCTCTGAGTACAGCTACTGTAGGACAGGATGTGTCTCTGAGTACAGCTACTGTAGGACAGGGGGTGTCTCTGAGTACAGCTCTATTCTCTTTATTTTCTCTCTCATATTTATTTTCTCTGTTTCCTTCTTTCTCCCCCTTTTTTTACGGACTTCCTTTCTCTCTTTCTCGTCCCTCTTTCATCTCTCCTCCCTTTTCTCCCTCTCTCTCTCTCTCTCTCTCTCTCTCTCTCTCAGGGTGGACCCTACCCCGTATGACACTCCTAAGCCAGCAGGACACACGCGGTTTGTGTGTGTGTCGGACACACACTCCCGTACAGATGGGATCCAGATGCCCTATGGTGACGTGCTGCTCCACACGGGAGACTTCACTGAGCTGGGCCTGCCCTCTGAGGTCAAGAAGTTCAACGACTGGCTAGGTACAGGACACACACACACAACACACACACACACACACACACACACACACACAGAGAGAAGCATACAAAACCCACATTCCCAAGGGGACGTTTTCACACATATTTATACACACATACACACAC